>NW_023396534.1:0-230000 GCF_011125445.2 Fundulus heteroclitus | reverse complement strand
TTAATGCGAGAAATGAGTCTTTCAACATGCACTTTGTGTCTTGCTATTTTGTCAGTTAGTGCAAGATCTGCCTGAGACAACTGTTTGTCTGCTGAGGCAAAAGGTGGTATGTTTAAGGACAGACCAAGGGCATTTATCTCATCCTTGATTGTAAACCCTTTGTCTGCCATTCTGAATGTAACCAACGTCCTTCAGTTGTTGTATGGTTTCATAAAAACCACTTGCTTTTGTAATGCCCTTGTCTGATATTGATCCTGTGAATAATTCTGATGTGAACATGAAAGACCCCCGAGAGTCACAACCTATGAGTGCCTTGAATGTTGTGGTAGACTTATAATCGCTATATAGTTGGCATTGCACACCATGGGCCCAGGGGGATTCTGTTTTTAATTCTGTTCCATCAATAATAATTAATGTTGTAGGGAAATTAGCTTTGAAGTCTTTTGGCATGTTGTCTATTATAGTTTGTCTGTGTGGCCAGATAGAAACAGTGCACAGCTTAAGATAAATAATGTCAATCCAAGTGTTAAATACTATACCAGCTGACTGTTGTGAAATGCCGAACCGTGTTGCTAGATCGAACAGACCAAAGTTTTGTCTCAGTCTGCACATAGTCAGGAAAAGTCCATTTTCTGCTGACATTTCTCTAATGTCATTTCTGTTTTCATCATAAGTCAAAGTCTCCCTCTTTGGCAAGAGAAATGTAAATAGTGACATGAAACGGACTAATGTAAGTCCTGTATAATATACACAGATTTTTTTTGCTGTTCTTCTCAGATTCAACAACAGCATCAATACCAAACAGTTTTCGTTTCTGTTCTTTCTGTAGCTCTGTTTCTAAATTTTCCACTTTTGCTTGTAAGCGACTGATTTCAGTTTTTGCCATTTCCAACTCTGCAGTCACTGCAAGCATATCCAGCGGCGAAATCCCTGAAAACAAAAAATAAAAAAGGACTAAATATGTATATATAGACAAATGTATATAATGTGATGATAATGCTCTTTTGTTTCAGACAAGGAACTTGAAGGCAGATGCGACAGCGGTCATGCAACAGTGTGGCAACACCTGTGTCACAAATAACCCACCAGTGGATCTTCCAGAAAGATATAAAGCGTTGAAAGACCTTAATATTTGTGAAGATCCTGTGGAACTGGAAGCTCGAACCAGAGAACAGAGTAAATGTGCTGAGTGGTTTGAGGCAAGAAAAAAAAGGCTTACAGCCTCAAATTTCCATCGAGTTATGGTCAGGAAAGCAAAGGTCACACACAAGTTTTTAGAGTCAATTTTTTGACGCTAACTCTGTTTCAGCCCCTTCACTGGATTACGGGCGAAGAAACGAGCCCTTAGCAAAATCCAAATATTTACAGACTCATCAGGACCGGCACTTGCATGAGTGTGGCTTTGTGGTCAGTAATCACTTTCCCTTCATAGGTGCTTCACCCGACGGCAAAGTATGTGACGGTGGCCGATCAGGTCTAATAGAAATAAAGTGTCCGTATACCGCTCGAAATTCCACCATTCTGGATGCCTGCATGCTACCCAATTTTTGCCTAGAAATGCAACCCAGTGGCTCTGCTCAGCGTAAGAAGACACACATGTACTATGCTCAGGTTCAAGGTCAACTTATGATCACAGGATGTGATTTTTGTGATTTTATTGTTTTCACCCACAAGGATCTACATGTAGAAAGAGTGTGGCCAGACAAAGTATTTATGTCATCCATGTTAGAAGTTTTAGCTGCTTTCTATCAAGATCATGCTGTGCCTTATTTACAAAACATGTAGGAACTGGTTATCCTCACTTACAATGTTCATCTGTTTGCACCTCTATCCCTTTGTCTGCATCATTGTTTACTGCAGCATCGTAGGTATCCCTGTAAATAATTCAGAACATTCACTGTGAACTAGATGGTATCCCTGTAAACAATTGAAACAACAAAAGTGATTCTGTTTCTGTTTGATGTTCATGTTTGTGGAAATTGTGAATGGTGACACATGATAAATAATAAAATAACTTTTAATTAGCACTGTGTTATGGATGTGTATATAATTCTGTGTACTAACAAGCTCTCTGCTCTAATCGATGGTCTCTTGTCTTTGCTCTCCTGCCTACTTGCACTTTCCGATGCTCTTTTTCGTGCGCGCCTAGCTTTATGCACTCGCGCTCCGTCTGCTGGTGTCGGATAAGGATGGGACGCTGTTGGCCCATCCCCGCCGACAAAATGCTAATAAATAAATAAATAATAAGCAATAAGTATTATTGCTTTGCTTTAAGTATTAAAGCAAATTTATAATACTTACACCAGCACACACTCCCTTGTTCTTGTTGATCCTACGAAGGTTGAGCTGCTCATGTGGTCGTGCACAAGCTTTGATCCAAGCCCGGCATTCTGCACCTGATTTTGGAAATCTGTGAATTTTCCCACCACAAATACGATCAGGATATCTGACATCACCAGTACAGATACCCCACTGGCAATGGAGAACCATTATTTTTTATTATTTTTCGATTATTAACTCGAAAACTTTATGCCGGTATGCTAGTACAGCGGTAGTATAGCACTACATTAGCTTGTGTTTGTGAGACTTCTTCGAACGTTGTAGCCACTCTATGACGTAGAATGGGCATCAGCCAATGAAAAGCGGCCCCTCTGGTAAGGTCAATTGTGCAGCCACTTAATCCAGGGGGGAGCAGGGGACATGTGAGACGACAAGGAGCTTTTGTCGCTGATCGGGATAAAATGAAATAAACATACACCTTTAAATACCCTTTTTGCTTTGAAGAGTGAGTGTAGACTGACACTGGGATCAGAGCTAATTCTCTGTGCAATAAAATAAAAGAACATGTTGGGTCATTTAAAAATACTTATAAACACACATTACTTTGTGAAACGTTTGTGATTCACATACCTTGAGGAAGTTTTTCCTCAGCTTGCGAGGCCACAGTCACCGTCTCCTGGTCGTCTTGCTCCTTAAAAAAATCCCCAGCAGCAGCAACAGCGTCTGTAAAATAATAAAGTGAGCACACGTCGCCAACATCCAGTATCTGCATGTGTGATAATGATGCTCACCACAGTTAAAGAGCTGTCTGCGGGCAGCGGATGTAGACGGAGAGGGGACACGTGGCACTGGAGCTGTCAGAAGTATTTTAATTTTTTTTATTTAAATATTTTTTTAATATGACGTATACAACATGAAAATCACCACAGTACTTACAGGGTTTGGCTGGAGAAACAATTTTTCGTGCCAACTGTGAGGGAGACAAATGCTTCCCACGTGCCAGCAGAGCGTTAACGCCGGCAGCCGTCAGGGGCCTGCTCTGAGTGGCAGCAGGTGGAGTGGCAGCAGGTGGAGTGGCAGCGGAGGAGGAGGAGGAGGTGGAGTGGCAGCAGGTGGAGTGGCAGCAGGTGGAGTGGCAGCAGGTGGAGTGGCAGCGGGTGGAGTGGCAGCAGGTGGAGTGGCAGCAGGTGGAGTGGCAGCAGGTGGAGTGGCAGCGGAGGAGTGGCAGCAGGTGGAGTGGCAGCAGGTGGAGTGGCAGCGGAGGAGTGGCAGCAGGTGGAGTGGCAGCAGGTGGAGTGGCAGCAGGTGGAGCAGCAGCAGGTGGAGCAGCAGCGGAGGAGGAGGAGGAGGAGGAGGAAGGAGCTGTCACAGTGGGCAGGTGGGCTACAGCTGAAGCCTGCCTCTTCAGCACATAGTCCTTGAAAAGGGCCATGTTGGTGTTTGGCCTGGCCTTTGCTGTCTTCAGGTAGGTGACCAGAGCCTGGGCCTCCTTGCCTGGCTCCTCATACACCTCCTTCATGGACCTGCCCTTGAAGTCGCCAAACTCCACCATCAAACACCCAGAGTCACCGCTCCTCTGGGCCTCCTGGAGCAAGGCCTGCTTCTTCCCATACACCTCCACAGCCTCCCCTATCTCCCTGATCTGGGAGGTGTACCTGAGGAACAGGTGTTTGCTGGCCGACAGCGGCTCCTCCCTCTCCTCCTCCCCCGTGATGCTGCTGACCAGCTACACCGCGTAACCCAGGGAGTTCTCCAGCAGCCAGCGGAACCTCTGGTTCTGGTGTTTTCCAAACTGGATCTTACAATGAGCCAGAACCAGGAACTGGTCACCAGGATCCCCTCCGTTCTGCCTCACAAAGGCAGCGGCCTCGGCCAGAACCTCCTCCTTACGCCGGGCCCTCCCGGCCACCACCACCGTACTCCTATTTGCCTCCTCAGTCGGCCCCATCAGGAGTCGACCCTGAGGAGTTTTACGCAACACAGGATACGCATACATGATCTAAAAGGAGAGCAGCATAAGCACAATGTGACTGGTAGAAATATCATTTGAAATATTGCACGATCATTACTCTGGATTTTTATGTCAATTTTTACAATCAGCATTTAAAGAACTTACAAATGAGCAGCAGCATTTATTTACCATTTACTCTCTTCCTCTTGTCTTCTGCCTCTTTGGCTTGACCAATCAGAGACAGCTTCTCCTCCTGCCACCTCCTGCGTTCAGCCTGGCTCTTCTCTGTCAGGATCTGCAGGAAAACATCTTCAGTTTCATGATTTGACTGAACTGATCTGGTCCACATCAGAAAACATCTGGTTCTACCTTTAAGCTCTCCTGAGCTCGTGAAGCTTCATCCTTGGCCAGGTCCAGGTCCTCTGAGGGCCCGCCGGCTCCCTGGTTCTGCTGCAGCACCTTCTCCTTCAGCCTGTTTACCTCTGGAACCACACAGAACCGCTTTAACTCCTCAGACCTCCTGCCGCTCTCACTGACTGTTCTCCAGTTTTCCACAACCTTAAACTATCTTATCGACTTTTCAGCTCCGACCGCGGTAAAATCTCGAGGTCGGGTGTGTTTGCTGACAAACTGTAAATTGTTGGAATTTATGGAGCAGATGTTTCCTCTGGTTCAAAAGGAAACGTCTTGAATCTGAAGCAGACAACGTTTACAGGCGTGACTCCTGATGCGCTGCTTGGCAGCAGAAACGGGGACGGATGCAGAAAACATTTTAGTCGTGGTTTTATGACGTGCCTCAAAAATCTGGTTAAACTGAACTTTAAATCGGACCAGAGCAGCATTTAGGTTAGCATCTTTAAATGATGCTAAAAAATTCAGCATTACAAAAATAAAGAAGATTTATGAGTATTTATAGTCAGAGTCGGCTTTTATGTGTATTTTTATGACTGTCATGTTTGGCTGAACAGCCGATGAAGCTGATGAAGCTGATGAAGGTCTGAGTCCCTCACTGCAGAAAAGGATCAGACCTCCTTGTTGACAGTAGCTACGTTTAAATGGACAAAAGTAATCAGAACAAACAGCCAACCGTAATATTATGATCGGATTTGCCTCAATCAGAATGAAATTGTAATCTGGTGGTTTATCCCGACTGATAATCCGATCAACGTTCACATAAACTTGTCAGGATCAAGTTAGTCTGGATGAGGCAGACTGACCAGAGTGGACCCGACGTAAAAGTGACGTATTTCTGCGATGGTGAGGTTTCGATGCAACCTTCCTGTTCGACACAATAAAAGAGCTAAAAAATGTTGCTTTACTCAGTAACGTTTCAACCATAATTAGAACTTCCTGCAAGAACTTAATTAGAACTTCCTGGATGCTCAGAAGACTAACAAACACGTATAAAAACGCTTTGTTTAGTATTTTGTGTTGTTCAGCAAAGATTGAAGTTCTTCTTCTGTGTTTTTTTTAGGGAAACCTGATAACTGCGCATGTCAGATCGTATTATTATTATTATGATCGGATTAATTGACTGAACCCATAACAACGATCCAACCTGATCATTTAATCTGATGGTGAAGCTTTGGTGCCTCACCAGCAGAGAGCTCCTGGAGGAGCCCCATCTTCTCCTCCAGGACCTGCTCCATCTGCTCCTGGGTCTCCTCCTGCTCAGTCAGGGCCAGACGCATGTCCTCCATCACCCGCTGCTTGGCCTCCAGCTCTGCAGATGAACAGAGACACGGTGAACCAGCTCTCATCCAGACTTCACTCTGGTCGTCCCCGAGGGAGAGAGATCACACTTAGAGGAAATAAAATCCTCTGCAGAGCTGAGGGACTCCACAGGAAACAATGATTCTGACATTTATGTTAAATCAAACTAACACAAACGGCTCCTGATTCTTTTAATTGCTTCCAAACTGTAGAAATACCTTGACTGACATGTTGAAGTCAAAAGTAACAGTTGGTTTATGTAGGAGATCTGACAGGTTAAGGAAACGCTTCAGAGTATAAAGGTGGAGATAAGCAGAAAAATTAAAACCATGACAAACAGCAGAAACACATTTAAACGGCACCAGATGAGCCGCCGTGCCTCGTTTCTCAGACTAGCTGATGAGATCAGAAACAAAGTCTTTAGTATCGTCACTGAAGCTAACAGAGCCTCACTGACTAAAATATCAGCTCCTCTATCGTTAAGCTGCTGATAAATAGGGACATTTAAGGAAGCTAACGCTAACTGCTAGCAAACAGCTGCCGGTCTGTGTCACGTGTCTGCAGACAGAAGATGCTGCAAACACGACGCATGAGAAACATGTGCAGCGCTGCGTGTGTGAGGGGATGGCTGCCTTAGTTCAGGATAAAAGACTTTTAGTAGAGGAAGCTTAATAAAAGAACATATTCCTCAGGGCCGGGCTGCTGCTCTTTAGAAAGAAACAGAGAGTGTGGTCGGCCAGAAACAAGCAACCAGCTCTATGCCCTCTACCTTTTAAAAGGTTTAAAAGCTCAAAGTCGCTGATATTAAGCAGACCTGGCAACACTGCTGGAAGCCTGGAACACAGTGCTGAGTGTTTCTGGAGGTCCTTGTTCCCCTTTTATCATTTATTACACAAAGACTCTTTAAATTCACCAACTGAAATAGTTCAGCAACTGACTGAATTTATATTTCGTCATCAATCCCAGAAATCAACTTGAGATTTACCATCAGCAACCTCATAAATAAACAACAACAGAACAAATTCACAATTCGGGAAAAAAAATTTAATATTGTTCAAAGTGCAAATGAAATGGGCCCAAAATAATAAACCAGTCCGGTAAAGTCAACCATCCAGATTAGTCAGTGTCTGTTATCAAGTGTTCATCTACCCGAGTAGTGTGATTTTGTTTTCTTATCTGTATGATGTCATAGATGTGCTTTCTCCAGATGCACGATGAAGCTGCCCTCTGACGTCACACCCTCCACGCATGTAAGCCGTAAACCTGCTCCACGTTCCTCAAAACCGACTGATACAAAAAAAACCTGCATAGAGCAGCAGCTTTTACATTAATCTCTCTCTCTTTTTATACATTTACCCAAATTAACTGTTCAGTATTTATCCTCTTTATCTTATTTAAGTTAACAAAGTATCACATAAAGCTATAAAATTAATATTTAAACAGCCCACACACAAAATGGTGTATATGAATTATTCTAAATCACGTTTCAATCATTTTTGTTAATCATTTATTGAATTATTGTCTCTCAATAACTCAAAAGCACACTGTTGCTTGTTTTAGCTCATAAAACCAGCTTGCTTAACTATATAGCATTAGTTGGCATATAGTAATAGTACAAATCACATGCAGCAATAGCTCAATTAACACAGATAATTTACACAAAACACAATTTTTTACATCCTCTATTCACTCATATACCTTCATCTGTCTCCAGCTGGTTTTAAACATCGTCTCCAAGCATAACAATATAACAAAGATACTTTCTCCATGAAATCAGTGAGCAATCAGCCAGAATCAGCAGTAGTTAGCATGCTATGCTAAGCGCTAATCATCATTACTCACCGCAGTTTTCACTCAACAAAACACAACAACACGGTGATGTCCCGCAACCAAAAACCCTCCTGGCAGGTGCAGATAATCTCCTAGGATCAATAACTCAAGATATAACACAGTTTTAATCAGTATTTACTTAGTAACTAGTTATATTGACGCCTCCTGTTCTAACTCTCTCTAAACTGCAGTAACGGCATCAGCGCAAAGAGAAAAAAGACAAAAGAAGAAGCGCGTAGAGCTTGTAGTTGTGAATACGCTCCCTGCTGGCAGAAATATGGAACTACAACAGAAACAAACTATTGAATATTACAAATAATACAAAATGAATATTCTGCCTTTTTTTAGATCACAAGGGAAGTGAGGAAAGCTTTTCCAAATATTCCAGCCATCAGCTTTTCTACATCAAAAAGAACCTGGAAAAGGAAAGAGTTGCTCTGGGTGAACAAATACTGATGGCATCAGGTAGGACCAGGCAGGGATTTTAGGGCTAAATATTGCCATGTAGAGCTAATATATAGAATATGCAACTAGAGTATATTGCAAAGTGGTAAACCTTGTTTCAGTGTCTAAGCTCTGTTTAGGGAGATGCTACAAAATCTGCTGGCCACGCCCACATTAAGACATTTATGTCATGTGGAATATGAAACGCATGGAAGTGATAAAAGCCGACTATTTGATGACATTTATAGTTACAAAGAGACAAAGAAAAAGAAACTTCATGTCCTGTTAAATCCCCAAAGAATGTTTTTTAGCCTGTGGAACAAGCAGTGATCAGGTAATGCTCCACAAAACCACACTAAAATGTTTTCACTTCAATTAGATTTTATTTCTATAGCGCCAGTTCACAACACGTCATCTCAAGGCTCTTTACAAAGTCACATTCAATCAGATCCTAAAAAGTAGCTCTCAGTGTTTCCAGTCCAGAGTGCATGTAGGAGGGAAACATTTGGTACTAAAACGCCTCTCACTGCATGGCAGAAATTGTGGCATTAAGCACATCTGTGGTCAGAAGCTTTGGGCATTACGCCATCCAGTTGAGTCCCAACAGAAACAGTTTATGAAATATGGAACCTGGCAACTTCTCCCCTTCATGATACGCCTTCACTCAAGGCTTTGGATGCAAGCATAGAGACATATGCAGCAGCTTCTTCTTATTATTTGATTATTATTCTGCTTCCACACAAACATGAGTGTCAGCCGCATCTTGGCTGAAGGAAGAATGATGAGGGCGGACTGCAACAAGTTTGGAGTTAACACGGTGAAATCTAGCCAGAGTTGAACTAAACTGGAGCATTAGAAGACAAAAGGGCAACTAGAGAGAGCAACGGCAACGACATAAAGCAACTGGAATCATTCTAGAGCTCCGTATACGCATGAGGTGTTCACTGTCAACATCTGGTTGAAATCACTAAGGTAGTTGAAAAGATGGCCCAGACAAAAAAGAATTTCAAAGGTGCACCAAGAGGTAAAAAGCTATTTATTCAAGGATTCACAGCACGCCTTCATAAATATGAAACCATTTACTATTTACATAAACTGCATTTATTTCACATTTCAAACACACATTACTGTCACATTTAACTCTTCCAAAGAATGTCAAGAATCTTCTTCAAAATGAGCAGAGCTTAAAATGTTGGTCTCTATGTAGTAATAAAGATTCTCTGCATGTGTAACAAAGGCGGGTTTTTAGGTCGGCCCTGAAGTGTTAAGCTTTACTGTAAATGTCCCAGCAATAGGTTGGATGATGTGGGCAGAGAAAAACAGCGTAGCTGCATCCCTGTTGCCTTGCTGGCCACATCTAGCTTCAGCAGATCATTTGGTTTTCACAAACTCTGTCACACTTCATTGGGATTGTCTGCAAACTGCATTGCTTCATTATAAATATGATCTGGATGTTGACAGATAACAATGATCCTGTAGTTTAACACATAGCAGCAACAGAAAAGGATGGAAGCTTGTTTTCTATGAAGATGTGGTAGTGTGACCTCTGAACATGGAGCTGATCTTAGTGGATGGAACACATGGAACCATAAAGGTGATGTTACCTATTTTCTGCCATTGTAGACTTTGATTCATGGAACAACTGCTCCTTGTGTTCTATGGTAAAAGCAGCCAGAGCCTCCAGTTACAAACTGGCTGAGTAAATGTATTGTTTGCTGCTGATTTTCTGCCGTTTAGTAACTGAATCCTCAGCATGTGGAGCATTTCATGGTGTCATAATGGACGTGTGATCATGCTATATTCAGCTAATCCTCAGCAGGATCTGCAGCATGAAAACAGTAGACGGCTTTCAGATTGTCTGCAGGTAACTAAATGCCAGCTTAGTCAGCTACTAAGTCAGATGAAGGCCTGATTGCTCACTCGCATTAGCATTTGTAATTATTTAGTCATTTGTATACCTGTACCTCAGTAACAATGCTTATTCAGAACGTTGTGAATCTGTGAACTGACTTAGTTTTAGAGCATAAAGTAAAAATACAGGTCTAACAGTCATTGAGGGAAAGCAGATCATCAAGGGTTTTAAAATGAAAAAACAATAATATTAAGTTTAATTGCATTTTATTGGATGAACTGTTTTAGTGGAATATCTGAAATGAAGCCATTTGTGTTCACGTGTTTTATGAGCCATTGTTATAGATATATCAGTATTTAGAATACACTGTAAAAAGATAATGATGATAATGATGATGTGGTGAGGGAAAATCCCCAGGGATTACTTCAGGAGAGTTTCCTATGAACATATTACTGAGATAACTTCATCAAAGAAGCAGCTGTGACTTTTAAAAGTCATTTCTCTGTGTTCCAAAGGTAGTAAAGTGATTGGCTGTAGAAGTCAGTGTTTGGATGAAGAACATTTACCTCCACAGAAATCTAGAAAACAATACATGTGAAATTCTTTTGAGTTCATTTCATTAAGCTTCCCAGTAGTTGAGCTGATGTGGCGGCCATCTTACCTGGGGCTGACTCCCAGATTTTAATCATTTATTGATTTGATAAAAACTCATTTTCTGGAACATAGCTTGACCCGTTCTGTAGTTGTTCAATAACCAAATGTGACGATGAAAAGATAGTATGAAGCCAGCAAAAGCCACCTCCTTGTCCCCTAATGTGTATATTGTGTAAGTTGTTGTGCAGATCCAGGGACACGTGTGGCAGATGGTTCCATGAGCCGTGCCTAGGCTGACAAGAAGATGTCCTGAAAACTCTGAGGGAATCCAGCTGGAACCGTCTATTGTGTTGTTGGAACCAAAGTTCTGTGGCAGCAAACTATGGAAATGTTCTTCATCATTTCAACATTTTATACTTACCTGTTTCTACTTCAGCTTTTTTCTGGACCTTGTTTTATTTTCTGTGTAATTAGTATGTACATAGTGTGGCAATGTAAACCTCAGCAGTTTTGATCAATAGAATTGTAAAGTCACGTGTTGATGAGCTTTAAATGTGAAATTCCACATCATATCTTAATGAAATGTGTTGAGTAACATCTGGAGGTGTTCTCCTGTCAAGCTGAATCCAAATTGTCCACTGAACACGTACTAAAGGTTTACTAGCAACATTGACAGCAAGCTAACATGTGAACTGTGGAGCTGGAATGTTCCAGATGCTGGAAAAGTGCAGAAATCAACGTTCCAGAGCCGTTGTTCAGGAACCAGAAGCTGCTCTCACATCAGTTTTAGTCCAGATGTTTGTGTTGCACTAAAAGCTGAAAAGATGAAAGCCATGAGTTGCTTTTAAAAGCAGAAGCTTCATGTTTCTACTGTGCTGTGTGTGATGTGTTGCCAACAATCAATGAGCTTCATGGAAGGAAAGAACGTCTGAGTCGCTGCTTTGATTTTCTTTTGCAGCTTTTCTCTGACTTCTAACTTCAGCTTTAAGCAACAGTTCTGGTTGCTGCTGAAGCTCAGAAATCTGATCCACACTTGGAGCTTTTTACTAAAAGCCATTTTCCATCAATACACACAGAACTGTTAGAGGCTTTTTCTTTGTGCTTAGAAATCAAATGGAGTTGATTCAGATCAAGTCCTGCTGGGTGCGCTCCATTGAGCCCACCTGAACACCACTGGATGGGAGGAGTGAAGATTTCAGAGCTTTCCCTCTAAAGAAGCACAGCTCTTCACAGCTCTGAGAGACATTTTCTTCACAAATCCCAGTCAGTGGCATCTGCAGACCTGATCACATCCAAACATCCCATTTTTCAGGACTCAATCATTTCATCTGTGCAATTGTTCCAGCTGCTGTGGGAAGAATCCAGCTGTGAACATCTGGAGCTTTAATGTGCCGCTTCTCTCCTCCCAAACATCCAGCCTCCACCTGTGGAGAACAGCTGGAAAACAGCTGCAGGTGGAAAGAAGGAGTTTGGACCAAGCTGCCTCCTCTCTGCTCTTTTCTCTGACTCTGACTTTAAATTCACTTTGATGGTTTGAAATGAAATCAGGGTTTCAACCTGGATCTTCAGAACATCCTCAGCTGATGCTGATTTTAACCAGAGACTGTCGACACTCTGCTCAGCAGCACTAAAATAAGGAGAAATAATTCTCTAGGAGCTCTAGTAATAATCTGCATTAGAACAACGGCTCATTTTAGCAGCAGCAGTGTGCTGATATTAAGGACTACAGTTTACTATGTTACTTTGATGCATTTTATCATTATTTGGTGTTAGTTTGTGTTTTTAGTGGATTCTTGGTTTTTATCTTGTTTTTCTGTTTCTGTTTTGATGCCATAATTCCACCAAAGCATCAACTAATTATTGTTTAGTGTTAAAGGGCTAAAACTGGTTAAAGTGCAGATTGTCATGTGATCAGCAGCTCCTTGCAGCTACTGAGCCTCTGACCTGCTGTGGAAGCAGAAAGGATGGACTTAGTTTTTCACTCACTGCTTCAGGGTTCTGCTTCTGGTTCTGTTCACTAAATAATGACCCAATGGAATCTGTGCTGCTGTTGTATTTCCCTCATTTTAAGAGCTGCTGAGGAACAGATGATCTTTTATTCATGTCCTGATAAATGAAAGCTTAGAACTGACTGTGGTTCTGCTCACTTTTTACCATCACTGACATGTTTGGATCATTTAAAAACGCAGCAAATGGGTTTAATAATCAGACATCATGCAGTTTATCTTTTCACCAGCAGAGGGAGACAAATCTCCAGCAATGAAGAGTCCAGTTGGTTCCCAGTTAAAGCAGGTTGTGGTTCCATCAGAGCTGAACAGAACGTGGATCAGCAGAACAACAATGAAGCCATTTAAACAGCAGCAGAGTGTTTGTGTTCACACTGGGAGTCATGAGAAGGCTTCATGTCTTCAGACGTCAGCAGGTGAACTTTCCTCTGACTCCCACTCAGCCAGACCAGTCTGAGCAGTTCCTGCAGCAGGAAGCAACCAGCAGCTCTGTTCTCTGGGCTCATTTCTCCTCAGGACGCCATCAGGAAACATTTTCAGCACAACTTCTCTCCTTTCTCATCAAGACTTTATCAACCTGCCTCTGATATCACTGCAGACGCTCTGCTGACTGTTTTAGTCTGAAAGAAAAACTACAAACCAGGTTAGCTGTGACGTCATCAGTTATGCAACATTTCTAACTGTAACTTTCAGTTAGAACTCACCTGTCCAGGTGAGGCACCCAGTCTGGTTCTACGGTGGTTCTGTTTGGTCTCAGTCTGTTGTTCAGATCTTGTTCTTCAGCACTTTGGAGCGTCTGAACAAACTGTAAGTTTGCTTTGTTTCCTACCAGAACTTTGTCTTGAGGAACTTTCCTCTTTGTTTCTGCTCTCTGATGTCTAGAGAACATGTTCACTTCTGATTTCAGCACAAAGTTTCATCTCTGCTGTCTGAAGGCTAATCTACAGGATTATTAGATTATTGATGAACTGGAACCAAACAACATGATGAACAGCTGATGTTTCTTTGTTTTCTTCACTCAACAAACTGCTTCATGTTTTTATTTCCTGGTATCAAACTCTGGTCTCCCATTAAAGTCAGACACAACAGCTTCCTGCTGCTTCCTGTGAGTCCTTTCAAAACAAATTGACATCAATGTTAAAATGTGTTTGATTCAGTCAGCTTATTAAATAGTTCATCTTTGATGCAGCAGATAATCCACTTGTAGAGTTTGATGATTGTGAAATAAAATAGTTGCTGATGTTCAGTCAGAATGAATCAGTGTCAGTGGATGAAATGTTGCTCCATGGCTCCATCTAGTGGACTGATAGTAGAAGTACAGCAGCTGATGGCAGCTTCCTCTGCCTCTCACTGCTGTCTGACTGCATTCAACTGACACTGATATGAAGCAGAGAAGAAGAGCCAATCAGAGGAGGAGCAGCTGATCTTTTTCCAGCACTAATGATGTAAAGGATGATCAGAGTTGATGTGCAGATGAATGATTTGTGTTTCCTCTGCAGGTGAAGGTAGAAAGTGTGTGTGAGCTGATGTGGATGTGAATTCAGCAGCATGGATCAGTGTGAGGACAGAGAGGAGGGAGTCCCTCCCTCTAAAACCACCCTGTGTGGGGAAGCTGAGAGCCAGAGCCACGCTCAGAGGTGAGATCAGCATCTCTAAGTGTCCAGAGCCCTTTTCACACAGCGTTCTCACTATATCAGGCCAGAAGAGACCAAGTGGTCCTGAAGCTGCTGCTGTTCCTCTTTGCTGCTTCATCCAGACTGAACAGAGCAGCTCAGCATGGTACCAGTGGGTTCTGACAAACAGCAAGTCAGTGTTGCACAACCAGCTGAGTGACACCAGCCTGTTGCTTAGAGCTCTGGGTTCCAGCAGGACACATCTGGAAAAACTCACCAACTTCCAGAACATTTCCTGGATCTTGATGACCAACATGTGTTCAACATTATTCATCCTAGAAAGAAGGACGGCTGATCAGACATTTATGGAAGAACCTTTACATTTAATTTCTGTCTGAATACGACCCAGACCAACAGAACCAGCTGGTCCATCTATGGAGGTGTTAAAATAAGTTTTCTTTTGACAGGTTTCCTAAGACACTGACAGATAAACATCAACCAGAACCAGAACCCAGCTGTGTGTCCTTTAAGAGCGACTGGTCAAAGGATGACATGCCTAACTTCAAATCTTCAGGACCTGCGTCCTCAGAGAGGTGAGCTGTATCTAACTGCTGGAGTTTAGAGCTGCAGCTGTTCTTAAATATCTCAATGGATTTATTACATTTCAGTTGAGATTCAGACAAGTTAGCAGAACTGCAGCAACTCATTAAAGTCATACTATGCAACATTTTTCAGTTAATTAATGTGTTCCATACCGTTTTGGATGATTAAATGAGTCATTTCAGGTCGAACAAAGGTTTTCTCTGCCGCCCTGGGGGTCTGTGGGGGAAATACCGTACTTGCAATTGCAAGAGCTCACGCTTTACGGCGAGAACTCCATGTATTTTTTCCCTGCCATTCACTATATGCACGCGCGAAAGCAACAACAAAGAACCGCGTGTTAACGTCAAATAAACATGCAAGCACGAGTGTTATTATTATTATTATTATTATTTATTTGTTTTTATGTTGGCGGCCGCGGCAGCCGCGGTAGCGTCTCGCCAACATAAAAATAAATAAATAAATAAAATAAAATAAAATAAATAATAATAATAATAATAATAATAAAACTGGCGAGGCGGCCGCGGCCTCGCCAAGATAGCGCTGCGGGAAGCTTGATGTTCATACTTTCACTGTGTTAGTCATTGTTTGTACTGCCGTTTTTTCCACTTTTCGTGCGTTCGCCTGTCTGCTAAACTCAAAACAACCGCGCCAGAACAGCTGAGCATCTTTACGACAGTGCACTTTTACTTTCGCCCTCTGGGCTGGAAAATCAACCCCGGTTAAAATGTGTCAGAAATGCTCTGGTCTAAATGCTTCTCTAGATTTTTCTTCAACAGCTTTATTGTTACTTTGGGAAACTAATAAAATCCTGATTTCACTGCAATGAATCATGTTGTGATATTTTAGCCAATCACCACCCTAGTATGAAGGTTCTGGAAATGACCCGTTCCATTTCTTTAAGAGCCAAGAACAGAAACCCAGTTCCTCCCAGTGAGCTCTCAGATGTTCCAGTTCTATTTGCAGACAGAGGTTTGATCCGTTATCTCCAGAAATCAGCTGCCCTGTTCTGATGAAAACACCTTCATGTCTTCATGTCTGGAGTGTTGATGCTGATCAGGAGGTTCTGCTGCTTCCTGGCTCCATGTCAAACTAACAGTGGATCACATTTCCACGACCCGCTGGGAAATAGCTGGTAGAGCCAGTCTGACCCATCAAGACTTGGTTCCTGTGTGCGTTGTGAGAGCAGTTCAGCAGGGAAGGAAAGCTTCATCATGTGGTTGGTGGAACCAAGCTGAGCTGAAGTGGACCATCAGAGGTTCTGCTAGTTCTTAGTGGATCAGCAGGAACATTAAACATCTCCAAGTACCTGGATCCTCTGGTTCTCTGCTCACATCCAGATGTCCTTCATGGACCTTTACCTTCTGATTGTCTCTGTGTGGACAGATGTAATGTGAGCTCACTGGCTTCCAGGGACCTACAGGATCCATTTTAAAATACTCACCATCACATCCAGGACAGAACCTTACATGGACACACAGCCACATATCTCAGACCTCCTCCAGGTCCACACCACCTCAGATCTAGTCATCAGAACCTGCTGGATGTCCCACACACTGTCCTGAAGACCTGTGTGGACAGAACCTTCACCTCCACTGTCTCCAAGCTCTGGGTCACTGTCCCCACCAGCATCAGATCTGCTGACAGTGTGGACAGTTTGAAGTCCCAGTTCAAGACCCACTTTTTAAAATGTCTACTGGGTGGTTCTGGTCTTCATTCTTTTATCTCATCTTCCTCTTTTTAACTTCTTTGTATCGTGTTCATTTGATGCTCAGTTTTTCTGTTTTAAGGACTTTTACTGTGAAGCTCTTGGTGATTTCATCTGTGGAAACTGCTGGATGAATATTTACTTCCATCCTGATTGTTCTGGTTCCTCCACAGAGTGGACCAGCAGAACTCAGAGGTTCCCAGAGGTCCGTCTGCCCGGCAGCATCAAACCCAGCTGGACTCCATATTTATGGTCTGTACATGTACAACAACTACTTTTCCATGGGTTCTGTTCAGTCGTCTCCATGCTGGACTTTGTGGACCAGTGGACCGTCAGTCTGTCCAACATGGTTCTGATGTTTGGATCCATGATCTCAGTCTGATGTGTCCTTCATTTATTATTCTGTTCCAGCTGCTGGAGGACAACATTGTCACTTTTGTGAAGAAGGAGCTGAAGAAGATCCAGAAGGTTCTGAGTCCAGATGACCCAGACTGCTCAGAGAGTCAGAGAGATGATGAGGAGGTGTTGGAAGGTGAGGATGAAGAGCAGAGGAGGAGCAGCAGAGAGGCACTGATGAAGATCACTCTGACCTTCCTGAGGAGGATGAAGCAGGAGGAGCTGGCTGACCGTCTGCAGAGCAGTAAGAGGATTTCTACAAAGATTTAACCTGATGGATAAATCACACATTTACTGATGTCTGAAGAGATGGAATCACACTTATTCACATCATCTTCAGAAGATCATTTGGTTTCCTTCCTGATTTCACTTTTTCTGTTCATTTAGAACATTTTGCTGCAATTCAACATAAACTTAAATCTGGTCTGAAGGAGAAGTTCCAGTGTGTGTTTGAGGGGATCGCTAAAGCAGGAAGTCCAACCCTTCTGAACCAGATCTACACAGAGCTCTACATCACAGAGGGAGGGACTGGAGAGGTCAATGATGAACATGAGGTCAGACAGATTGAAACAGCATCCAGGAAACCACACAGACCAGAAACAACCATCAGACAAGAAGACATCTTTAAACTCCCACCTGGAAGACATCAACCAATCAGAACAGTGATGACAAAGGGAGTGGCTGGCATTGGGAAAACAGTCTTAACCCAGAAGTTCACTCTGGACTGGGCTGAAGACAAAGCCCACCAGAACATCCACTTCATATTTCCATTCACCTTCAGAGAGCTGAATGTGCTGAAAGAGAAAAAGTTCAGCTTGGTGGACCTAGTTCATCACTTCTTTACTGAAATCAAAGGAATCTGCAGCTTTGAACACTTCCAGGTTCTGTTCATCTTTGATGGTCTGGATGAGAGTCGACTTCCTCTGGACTTCCAGAACCAGCAGATCCTGACTGATGCTACAGAGTCCACCTCAGTGGATGTTCTGCTGACAAACCTCATCAGGGGGAAACTGCTTCCCTCTGCTCGCCTCTGGATAACCACACGACCTGCAGCAGCCAATCAGATCCCTCCTGAGTGTGTTGGCATGGTGACAGAGGTCAGAGGGTTCACTGACCCACAGAAGGAGGAGTACTTCAGGAAGAGATTCAGAGATGAGGACCAGGCCAGGAGGATCATCTCCCACATGAAGACATCAAGAAGCCTCCACATCATGTGCCACATCCCAGTCTTCTGCTGGATCACTGCTACGGTTCTGGAGGACGTGTTGGAGACCAGAGAGGGAGGAGAGCTGCCCAGCACCCTGACTGAGATGTACATCCACTTCCTGGTGGTCCAGACCAAAGTGAAGAAGGTCAAGTATGATGGAGGAGCTGAAACAGATCCACACTGGAGTCCAGAGAGCAGGAAGATGATTGAGTCTCTGGGAAAACTGGCTTTTGATCAGCTGCAGAAAGGAAACCTGATCTTCTATGAATCAGACCTGACAGAGTGTGGCATCGATATCAGAGCAGCCTCAGTGTACTCAGGAGTGTTCACACAGATCTTTAGAGAGGAGAGAGGGCTGTACCAGGACAAGGTGTTCTGCTTCATCCATCTGAGTGTTCAGGAGTTTCTGGCTGCTCTTTATGTTCATCTGACCTTCATCAACTCTGGTGTTAACCTGATGGAAGAAACTCAAACGTCTAAGGAGTCCTCAGTTTCTAAGGACCCTGAACTAAAGTCTCTTCACCAGAGAGCTGTTGATCAGGCCTTAGAGAGTCCAAATGGACACCTGGACTTGTTCCTCCGGTTCCTCCTGGGACTTTCACTGCAGACCAATCAGAGACATCTACATGGTCTGCTGACACAGACAGGAAGTAGCTCACAGACCAATCAGGAAACAGTTCAGTACATCAAGTGGAAGATCAGGAAAAATGTGTCTGCAGAGAAAAGCATCAATCTGTTCCACTGTCTGAATGAACTGAAGGATCGTTCTCTAGTGGAGAAGATCCAACAGTCTCTGAGTTCAGGAAGTCTCTCCACAGATAAACTGTCTCCTGCTCAGTGGTCAGCTCTGATCTTCATCTTAGTGTCATCAGCAGAAGATCTGGACGTGTTTGACCTGAAGAAATTCTCTGCTTCAGAGGAGGTTCTTCTGAGGCTGCTGCCAGTGGTTAAAGCCTCCAACAAAGCTCTGTAAGGACACAGATTGTTGCTGCTTTTATTTCTGATAGTGAGAAATCTGCTAATGAGGAAAATATTAATATTAATGTTGCTGCAGTTTATCTATAATGAACCAGTTCACAACAAAAGGCAACATAAAGACGTGTAAAATCAGACAGATCCATCAGTCTTTCCAAGGAGAACATTGGTGACTGTAAAGAAATCAACAATATTTCTGATGAATTGTTTAATAGCAGATTTTTCTCCCTGTCTCCTCAGACTGAGTGGCTGTAACCTCTCAGAGAGAAGCTGTGAAGCTCTGTCCTCAGTTCTCAGCTCCCAGTCCTCCGGTCTCAGAGAACTGTACCTGAGTAACAACAACCTGCAGGATTCAGGAGTGAAGCTTCTCTCTGCTGGACTGGAGAGTCCAAACTGCAGACTGGAAACTCTCAGGTACAAAGTTCTCCATCCTGTTGAAACCAGATTTCTGTCCATTACCTTCTAAAAGGTTTATGGAAATGTTAGTTCAGTGATAGATTTGTTAACTTTTGTCCGCTAAAAAGTTTATGTAAATATAAGTTTATTGACATTATTCATCAATTTAAAAAAACTGCAATTTTGACACTGTACAATATTTACAGTTTCTGTCTTGAAATATTTAAGCACATATTTAACAATCTATACAGCAACATATATTATATCTGCAATGTACATAACACTACTGTATATTGTACTGTATATATTTTTGATTATCTGACATTTTGATATGAGTGCACTGGTTGGAGCTGGCTTTAATCTCGTTGTACATGTGTGGAACATGATGTACAATCACAATAATAAACATTCTGATTCTGATATATTATTCATCTACAGACAACTATACGTTACCTCAATGCAGAGAAGCTTAAAACAACCACCTGGGTCCCACCAGTAAGGGGACCCACTGGTTACCCAGCCATTTAACAGTACCCATTAATTATTTATATCAAAGCAGAGCTGGAAGCAGAAAAAGTGAGAGAAAAGAAAAGGCTCTTGTTCTACCAAAATGGTCTGAAGCCCTGGATGTTTTCTAAACAGCCCCGGATCTCATGAAAAAAGACATTTAGATGTTTGTTAAAAAGATGGATTAAACCCAAAAATGACATTTGGATTAAGTAATTTAAAAACAATCACATTAGTTTTAATTGTATCCCATATAATCACTACCTGCTCCACCATAACCTGACAATGAGTCAAAAGAAAAAGAAGACAGAAAAGATTATTTGTGCACAGGCAACACCACGACTGCTCAACTACTCCCACAACCAGGACCCAATGTCTTTGAAGGTCAAGTTGTTTGTTTGGGCTTGACTTTCTTTCTGAGAGAAATAATTTAATTATCTCCCAGTTTCCCACAATAAAGCGGAATATTAGTGGAAGATAGATTATCCTTTCCATATCCCAGTTTCCTGGTCATCACGTCTGCCAGAGTTGACTCAGCACATCCCAAACACATGCAGGCCAGAGCCCAGAGTGACAGGGAAACTAGTGATGAGACAGCAAGAGAATGAGATGCAGTAAGTGCAGAAAATTTGGGAAAAAGTTTAATAAAGAGTGGAAGAAAAAGAGCGCACTGAAAGACTGGATCTGACCTCAGATGGGAGATTTCTCAAAGACATTCTGCTGATTCTGCAAGTGTGAAATATGTGCTCACCATATGCTGCTAACGCCACTGATCCAAACCACTGCTTTATTCTTTATCTCAGCTTCAATTATTGACTCCAATTAGATAAAAAAAAAAAGCGATCTAGACACCAGAACAATGGTTCTACTGGGACAACCAGTTCATTTTTGGTATTTTAGGTCCAGTTTGAATTTCCCTTAACGCTAGAACCTTCTGCAGAGTTTGTGTCAGTTTGCAGTTTCCAACCCAGTGAAGCTCTAGTCAGGATTGATCCGTTTAAATGTGTCAGATGTTACTTTTTATAACCTACAGAACAAAATGTAGTTTGATTTCTATTTTTTGCTTATTAAAACAACATCTTGTGTTGAATTGTGTGTCTGCAGCTTGTCAGGCTGTCTGGTCTCAGAGGAAGGCTGTGTTTCTCTGAAATCAGCTCTGAGCTCCAACCCCTCCCATCTGAAAGAGTTGGACCTGAGCTACAATCATCCAGGAGACTCAGGAGTGAAGCTGCTGTCGGCTGGACTGAAGGATCCACACTGGAGACTGGAAGCTCTCAGGTATGAAGGAATAACGGTATAGAGGTAGTTTATGACAAAGTTTAGACTGATTTTACAGATCATAAATCAAACCTCTTCAATTAAATCCCATCTATCCCTCTCCTACTCCTCTTATCACGTGCAGTTAGAATAATTTCAGTTTATTTAAATAAATCTAATGGTTAATTAGGAATAGTTTAATGCAGCGTCCCACAGTGAGAAGATTCAAGATGATGGTGCAAATCTTGGCAGGCTTAGCATGATGCTCTCGTAGTGGATATTAATAATTATCAATTAAGTAAGCACACCAATAATTTTTAATCAAGAGAAAAGATGCATCTTTGTCTTTGTATGTTATTTAATTCAAAGGCGAGAAACGTCTGAATGTTTCTGTCCCCTAATGTCTCCAAAATGCTGATAACCCAGGGTCCAGACCAGGAAGCAGAGCCGTAGTTTAACACTCCTCTCTGCAGCTTCTGTACTGTTACCCACCTATTACCCTATTGAGACGGTGTCGTTACCACGGCCAAAACTGAATAGATCAAAGGCGGATTTAAAAGGAGCAAATCATAAAAATCTAATAAACATCAATATGACTCAACTTGAACCAAAAAATAAAACAATTAAATGTGGTCTATTGAATATAAGGTCTAAAATTTTAGCTTCATCTAAACCTTCTACCTGTATGTTAGACCCAATCCCAACCAAGTTGTTTAAGGAGATATTCCCTTTGATCAGTGGCACTATCTTAGACATGATTAATCTATCCTTGGTAAATGGATATGTACCACAGGCTTTTAAAGTAGCTGTTATTAAACCTTTACTTAAGAAACCATCTCTTGATGAAGATGACTTAATACATTACTGACCTATATCTAATCTTCTTTTCTTATCTAAAATTCTTGAGAAAGTAGTTGCTAACAGGGATTAAGGGGAAAGCATTAGGCTGGTTTAAATCTTATCTGTCGGACAGACTCCAGTTTGTCCATGTTAATAATAAATCTTCCTCAAACTCTAGGGTCACTTGTGGAGTACCACAGGGTTCAGTCCTTGGACCAATTCTATTTACTATATATATGCTTCCGATTGGCAAAATTATCAGACAGCATGGGATTAATTTCCACTGTTATGCTGATGACACTCAGCTATATTTATCCATAAGTCCTGATGAATCCAATCAGTTACTTCGACTGCAGTTATGTCTTGATGACATCAAAAGCTGGATGACTTTAAATTTCCTGCACTTAAATTCTGACAAGACAGAAGTTATAATCTTTGGACCAGAGTCCTCAAAAAAACAACTACTTAATCAATCACTTAATCTGGATGGCATTAACTTGGCCTCTGGTAATAAAGTTAAAATTCTTGGTGTTATTTTTGACCAATAGATGTCATTTAAATCCCATATTAAACAGGTTTCCAGAGTATCATTTATTCACCTCCGTAATATCGCCAAAATTAGAAACATTCTGTCCAGGAGTGATGCTGAAAAACTAGTTCATGCATTTGTTACTTCAAGGCTGGACTATTGTAATTCTTTATTATCAGGAAGTCCACAAAATGCAGTTCAAAGTCTTCAGCTGATCCAAAATGCTGCAGCAAGTGTTCTGATGAAAATCAACAAGAGGGATCATATTTCTCCAATTTTAGCTTCCCTTCATTGGCTTCCTGTTAAATCAAGAATATAATTTAAAATTCTCCTTCTAACGTATAAAGCCCTTAATAATCAAGCTCCATCATATATCAGAGCTCTGATTACCCCGTATGTTCCTAACAGAGCACTTCGCTCTCAGACTGCAGGTCTGCTGGTGGTTCCTAGAGTCTCTAAAAGTAGAATGGGAGGCAGATCCTTTAGCTATCAGGCTCCTCTCCTGTGGAACCAACTCCCAGTTTTGGTCCGTGAGGCAGACACCCCGTCTACTTTTAAGACTAATCTTAAAACTTTCCTTTTTCACAAAGCTTCTAGTCAGAGTGGCTCATGTTACCCTGAGCTAACTCTATAGTTATGCTGCTATAGGCTTAGGCTGCTGGAGGACAGCAGGGTCTATTTCTCTCACTCTGCTGAGTTCTCCTACTGTTCTCCAATCTGCATTGCTTGTTGTCATTTCAGCTTTTAACTTTTTGTTCTGTAATTTTTCTCTTCATAGAAGGTACACCTGGTCTGGCGTTCTGTTAGCTGTGACATCATCAGGGGAAGCAGATCATCCTCTATTACCATCTAACATAGAAAGTACTCCTGGGTCAATGTGAGCTTCTGTGCTTTCTGTGTCTCTGCTCTGTCTTCTCTAAGCCCCAGTGGGTCGAGGCAGATGAGCGTTCACACTGAGCCTGGTTCTGGTTCTGGTTCTGCTGGAGGTTCTCCTCCCTGTTAAAGGGGAGATTTCCTCTCCACTGTCGCTTCATGCATGCTCAGTATGAGGGATTGCTGCAAAGCCATCAACAATGCAGACGACTGTCCACTGTGGCTCTACGCTCTTTCAGGAGGAGTGAATGCTGCTTGGAGAGACTTGATGCAACCTGCTGGGTTTCCTTAGAGAGGAAACTTTCTGACCAACCTGGAGGATCTGATGGAGTCTGACTTTGGAAAGTGCCATGAGATGACATGTTTCATGAATTGCCGCTATATAAATAAAATTTGATTGAATTAAATTAACGCAGTCAGGAAACAGAGTCAAGAGAAAAAGAAAACATTAAACTTTTACACATTCTGGATTAACAAAGAAAGTGGGAGTAGTCTTCAGAGTGCAGCCACTGGTACGATCCAGTTCCTATCTAACTCAACTCCTCTCTGCGTCTTTGGATGTGAAAACACAGTAAATCTGTAAGCATGAGAGCTTGTTTATCACAGGAAAGTTATGCAGGTGCATCCAGACCAGATATGTCGGAAAGATTTAAAAAATACAAAGATCACTACTTATAATCTGAGGATCTGTAAATTAAACTATTGGCAATAGATGAATGATGTTCTGAAGGCAGGACTGTGGTGCAGTTTCCAGGCTCACCACCAGGGGGCATGTTAATTTGAGTCATGTTAGAAGAGGTGTAAAATGGTGTTTCTGGAAGCAGTGAGGATCTTTGCAAGCTGAGTTTTAGAAGCAGTCTATGTGGTATTTCCTGACAGTGTGTGTCCTTTAGACCGCTGAGTTTTGTTTATTGTCCAATCAGAATAATTTGTCAAGTAGGTTTATTGTTCTGGATCTTTAGACTTTAGACTCTCTAAAGTCTAAAGTCTTTTCTGTCAGCTCATTATAGCTGACAGCAGATATGGCTAACTAAGCAAACGTTTTCCCTTCAGTTGGTGATTCTGATCATGTTTAGTTGCCTTGTTTGCTTGATTTCCACATTATCAGTGATTGAAGCACAAGACTGGAAGAACATAAAACAGTTTTTATTTGTTCTCAGATCTAGTTTGGGCTCCAAATAAAGGCTTGTTAGGTTAACTAGACAGGATGTGGCTGTAATAATTTGTGTGATCTACTAATATGAGAGTTGTGATAACTAGTGTTGCGCCGATACCATTTTTTGGCCCCGATACCTGGCTGTGCAGTGTCGGCCGATACCGATACCATACCGATACCATCTGTTTGAAATTGATGTGTGTGTGTATGAAGAACTGCATACTACATGGATGTAAAATAATTGCCATCATGGCTTTGTCAAGCTGCTGCTTACCTTTGTGAAGCAGGAAAAAAAGACTAATACAAAGTAAATGCAGTAGAACTTTTTATTGCCTACCTGGAACAGGTGACAATGGTTTAATAAACTTTTGGCCAAAATAGTGCAACATGAAATTGAAATTATAACATGTATAATAGTAGTGCAACAGTAACAAAGTTAAAATTATATTAATAATAGAATAAACTCTTAAAAGCCCTGAATTTTTGCTCCCAAATGCCAAAATAGTGCAACTTTCATAAAATTGTAACATTTATAATACTAGTGCAACAGTAAGAACGTATAATTATATTCAAATAAGAAATAACATACATATGAGGTATTTTTGAATGATAGCTGCATTAAAAGTATCTGAGGTAAGAACAAATAGGATTTATCAGAACTGACATAAGAAATAAATAAAATACAATTTTAAGTGCTAGTTTCCTCCCAACAAGTTCCAATTGCAAAACCCACACTGAACAAACTAAAACAAGCAACGGAAAAAAATAAATTCACATTAGTGACAGATCTGTCACACAACACCTAGTAGTGTTTACTCAGTCTTCTTGAGGATTCAAGTCCTTGGGGTTCAAGCTCAGGTACATTGGCAGATTTTTCTTGAGGAAGATCAGCGTTTCTACATGATCTCCTGACAGCCTATTCCTCTTCTCATCAAGTATGTTAGAGGCTGTGCTGAAAAGCCTCTCACTATGTACGCTGGTGGAGGGAGCGGAGAGAAACTTTGCAGCTGTAGTAGCCAGGGAGGGAAACCGTTCTTTATTCTTTCCCCAGTACTCGAATGGGCTCTCTATGCGGTGGATTGTTTTCTCAGCCAGATTTGTCTCTATCTGTACCTGTGTAGCTGTGCTGCTGGCCCCACCTTGTTCAGCAGCATGCTCTTGCAGGAATTCCTCATACAGCCCCTTAAAGCAGCTGCTTGCGTTCGGCTCTGCTAACATACCTGTCTTTGTAACGTGGGTCTAATATGGTGGCAACAGAGTACAAGGGCTCCGCCTCAACGGTCTGGAATCTTGTGCCCATAGCTGCTAGAAGTGTCGCCTTCTAGCAGCTATGGGCACAAGATTCAAGCTATGGGACAGTTTCAAGTCTTGATGTGGCCAATGGGGAATGTTTGAAGTGCCCAATTATTTTTCTCCCACTGGCCAGCACATCGCTCACATTTTTCTGGGACAGCAGTCCATCGTGCACCACGAGTTGAATCATGTGCGAGAAACATCCCAGGCTGGAGACTCCCAGGTCCCTCATTGCCTTCTTCATATTGCTTGCATTGTGCCAAAGCACGGCATGGACCTTTAATAATAATAATAATAATATTAATAATGTAATTATAGTAAAAATTAACCACAACATCCTGTCTTTGTATCAGCCTTCCTATCTCTGTGCACCAGCAGCAACATCACTCAACTCCATCGTCATAGCAACACACAAATAAGCCACCCATCCCTTGAAATACGGAATCGTCCCGTATTTGGCAGTTAAGTCATGCGTCCCGTATTTAACGGGTAAGGGATGCAATTTATTCCGTATTTTCATGAATAGACAAGTCGCTCGGATATCAACTTTAAATGTTGTGGGCGTGACGCAGTTGAGCGTCCAGCTTTTCTCCCTCCCACTAACAAAACACAGGGTGGTGGCATCCCTTATTTTTGTTTCTGAAAGGAGGCAACCCTAACACACACGCGCGCGCACACACACACACACACACATGCGCACACACACACACACACACACACTTTTACTTCTATGGCTCAAATTATTGCCGCAAATTACTACAGCATTTCTTTCAAAGTCTAGACTAGAAAACATACGTTACCTTTGACTTCGGGATGCTCCAGTTGAGCAGCATGCTCTCTATTGCTCCTGCAATTGCTTCGCCCGTGTGTGATCCCTTGAATTCATTGGCATGAAGAATGACGCTTTCCGGTGTGAATGTTTCCACGTCTACCCAGTGGGCTGTCAAGCTAAGCAGGGAAAGTGGGGAGACTTGGCTGGTCCAGAGGTCGGTTGAAAAGCTTATGGCCCCTGCCTCCGCTAGCTTTCCTAAAAAATACTCCGTCACTTTATTTTTTTAGTGCAGGGATAGTCGTCCCTGTGATGTATTTGCGACTTGGGACTTTAAACTTAGGTACTGCGTGAGCCATAAAAAGCCGGAAGCCCACGCTTTCAACGAAGGAGAGGGGCAGGTTACAGAGAACAGTTATCTGGGTTATTTTCTTGGACATCTGTCTTGCTGCTTCACTCTTCTCGTCCCACTGCTCTTTCCCGCGAAGTGAACTGACCAGGGTTTGTTGCTGCGGTCCTTCCCGGGTTCTCTTGGCCGTCCCGAACTCTTTGTGTTCGTTCACATGTTTCGACTTCAAATGTTTGATCAGGTTCGATGTATTGAAATTGCCCTGTTTAACTCCACCTCTCGAAACGTTCAGGTCGCAGATCTTGCATTTCGCCAATGTACTCGACGGCGTTTCTATCACAAAGTACTTCCAGACCGCAGACATTTTCTTCTTTCTTTCTTCTTCTGGTTTGTTTTCCCACCGCATGAAAAAGCTGCCCCGGCATTGGTTAAGAGCGGCTATTGCCCCGCTCTTATCGGTCTGGAGCAGGCCAATAGCGATAGTTAATAGTAGTGAGTATCGGGAGAGAGAAGGCTGCGTTCAAGTGACATACAAACATTAAAATGGTATCGGTGCCCTGTTTGTTGGTACTCGCCGATGCCGATACCACCATTTTAGTGCTGGATCGGGGCCCCGTCCGACACTGGTATTGGTGCAACACTAGTGATAACATCAGATTATAATTTGTGTTTTTATTAGTTTATTATAGTTTGTAGAACCACACACATACAGAGACCTAAATCTGCTTATTACAGAAAGCAGAAAACATCACTTGGCCTGGTCATTGGATCTGGGGTCATCCAGGCATTTAACCAGAGCCCACCCTGAGATCACCACCATAGTGAGCTGGACATTAATTTTAGAAATCATCATTACAAGTAGAGTAGAGGATCCAGATTCTGGCAGTGTAAAAATGAACTAAGAAACCTGATGTTAGAACAGACACTGAGGTGGAAATGATGGTGATGGTGAGAGGACTTCCAGCCTGCAGGACTCTGAGCTCCAAAGACAAATTTTATAATAACATTAGAAAGATGTAAAAAGCTGCTCAGCACTAATTAAATGGGTTCCAGTGCTTTAAAATCAGTAAAACTGGTATAACATTCATTATTAAAAAGACTACAAATGATTTCCAACATGCCATTCTATTAAAATATTTAGATATTTATTTTGAAAGCTACCTGCCTCATTTCCTTCCTACTTGTTGATTATATGAAGATATTTTTAAATCTAGATCAGCCAGAGTTAAGAATCATTTTGGTCGTAACTTTATTCAGTTTTTATTTTATCACATTTGTGGAGCTAAATCTGGAGCTGCAGAGATTTGGTTCCCTTCTTTTCCTTTGACTCCAGACTAGATGATCCAGGTACGGAGCTGAAAGCAGCAGCTCAGAGTTCATGTGTGATTATGGAGAAAATGTCACATCATTCATGGTGACTTTTCCTCCAAGATGGCAGGAGGTTGTTGTGATGAGAGGTGAAAAAGTGTTAAATGTGTTCAAAAAAGCACAGATGGTTAAAATGTGTAAAAGACAAAATAAAACTGTAACTAGTTTTCTGAATAAGTGGAAATGTTTCAGTGACAGAAAGGAAGAAACAGGAGGAGGATGTTCAACATTTAGAAAAGATCATCTAACATGCAGAGAAATAAGTAGAGGAACTTATCTAGAATATGTAGTAATAGAGAGAATAATAAATGAGGTTAATCAATTATAGTTAACTATTATAATCCTTGTATAAAGTTAGATCTGAATCAGTTAATGCAGATTAAAGGTGGAGATAATCAGTAATATGTGGTGACTTTAATGCACATGGAATATTATGGGGAGGAAACAGAACAGATGGAAATGGAGAAATGGTAGAAGAACATTTAGAGGGTAATAATTTATTCTGTTGAATAATGGAAGATGGACCAGAACAGATGTTCATCCAGGAAATGGATCAGTCCTTGATTTAACACTAGTGTCCAGGAATATTTCAGCTGGGTGTGAAATGGGATTTATTAGACGACTCGTCTGCAGGCAGAGATCATTACCCAGTTTTATGTAATATTCTCCTCACTAAGAACGGCTGACAGGGAAAATTAAAGGGCCGAGGGTCTTTAATGGTGCTGAATCGGAACTCTGAATATATTTGTTCACCAGTTAGATTCACATGATGAAACCCATTTTAAATTAAATTTTATTGAGTTTTTTAATTTTCTAAACAACAAAAAGAGAAAAAGAACAACGACCAGATCATCAAACAGTCTTGGGTCAGAGCTGTGTTGTCACAAAGTCTCAGATCCTCCATCTAACAATGATCCAATTACTAATTACTACCTTTAGTTTTATTGCATCAGTAACATTACTGCAGGTTCCCAATGCCTATAGAACGCATTCATTTAAAGTCTGGTCAAGTTGGTTTTTCTCTCCATTTGGTACCTGGCCCAAACTTTCAGCACCACCAGTTGTAGGATGGAGGTTCTGCCTTCAACCAATCAGTAGTTCTGCATTTCAAGGCTGCAGTGAGCAGCAGATTGAAGAGGTAGAACTTTGTTGGTCCCTCTGACCGTCTGAGGTGAGACCCAACAATGCAGAACTGGGTTCTGGTGATATGTTGGATTTAAAAGCTGCTTTGAAGCCTCAGATCCATCCATTCAGAACTCATCCAGCTTGGATCAGGACCATGTAGAATAGATCAGTGGTTTTCAATAGGTGAGGCGCTCCTCCCCTAGGGGGCGCCAAGGAGTCACAGGAGAGGCGCGAAGAAATATAAGACAGCGCTGCCGCTCAACTCTGAGAAACCGGTCATCAGCATCTGAACGGGCTGCATGATCAGTTCTGAGAGTATTTTGGAGAGGAGCCACTGGGAAACCAGTGGGTCAGGAACCCCTTCTCTTTCCCCCCCCACAGTCCACGATGAACTGAACATCCAAGAGGAGGAGGCTTTGGTTGAGCTCAGCTCAAATGTTGACTTAAAACAGAGACTGGTGGAAATGACGATTACGCAATTCTGGTTGAGTGTTGAGAGCGAGTTTTTCCATGTGTCCACCAAAGCCATGAGTCCTGATGCCCTTTATCTCCACTTACCTGTGTGAATGTGGCTTTTCCACTCCCACCTGTCATGATTTGTCTTTGGATGAACCCGGACACAGCACGCACACACAGAGCTTGTTCTTGAAGTGAGTTTTATTATACAGAATGATGGGTGAAATGACGAGAGGAACCAGAGTCTTTATGGACGGAGGTGAAGGGTGCGGAAGCTGGCTGACAGGAGGAGCACGGGAAGACTGACCGGGAGGAGACTCGGGAGCGGAGGACTTGAGACTATGAAGCAGCTGCGGAACCGGAGAGCGTGGAACTGTAGCAGAACTTGAGAGCGTGGAGCTGGACTGCAGAACTGAAGAACGTGAACCGAGAGCTGGAGAACGTGGAACTGAGTTGCTGGAGAACATGGAGCGGTTCACACATTGATCCAAGAACGTGGAGCGGAGTTGCAGAACTGGAGACAGACTGAGACTGAGCTGGAGTGAACACTACGGGCCGGCAACGAGAGCGGAAAGAGGTATGTTTAAATAAGGGTGGAACCAGGTGGAAGCAGTTGCGAGTTAATTGCAGCCTGCCAGGTGAAACCCATCAGGCTGCGCAGTAACGAGAGAGAGGTGGCGGTATGCACCTTAAAGTTGATTGCGACCCGCCATAATAGAAAAGAAGAAGAAGAAGAAGTAACGAGAGAGAGGGAGAGAGGCTCAGCATGCAGCCCTCACGCTGCATCCTGACACCACCCTGATCAAAAACTAATACCGGTCAAGGCTACAAGTGCAGGATGACTTGCAGCTGTTTCTTTCTTCTCTACAACCCAACATAGAACAGCTTTGCACATCAAAGGCACGTCCTCATTGTTCACATTGAGAATGCTTGAGAACATGGTTGTTAAAATAGAAACAGGTTTAAATTGTGTATAATTAGCCTAAAAAGTAAATCACAATATGGAATATGTTGACGTCTGTTAAATTCAGATTATCTTTTTTATTATTATTCTTTCAGTTGACGTCTCCTGTTTGACATGAGTTCAGTTTGACGTTGGCGTCTGTTTACTTCAGTTTGTCTGCTGTTGAAAACAATCGTTTATGAATTTGCTAGTTATCTTTACCTATTCTAAGGGGAGGCTCATATTCAATGAATTAGAAAACCACTGGCCTAGTTAAATAAGAGATGTAGTAAAATGTCTATGAAGTAAACACTAATAAACAAGAAATAGTTTAAACATGGTTAATTAGTTTATTCTTGCTTTATTGAAAGTGTTCATCTCTAAAATGTGTTTACAACATGTTCAAACATCTATTTGCATAGTTGTAGTTCATTATAATAACTGTACATGTGAGAGGTGTATTTTCCTACCCTAAGGCAGTCATTAAATAACCTGACAACAGCCAGCTGCATGTATCGCTCCGCCTAGCTCCACTCACATACATCTGGGACACCGCCATAGTAATTGCCTTTACTGAAGGCTGGGCCTTATCAAAACTCCTTGTATATGATTGGATAAGCCACTTGTCTGTCATCTTTATCGACGTGCTATTTCAACCACTCACACCGAAGCTAACCTGTGACGCTGATGAGACCGACGCAGGAAAAAAAACCCTTTTTTTTTTATGTGTTTGCGGCTCTAGTGCAGGGTTTCCCGCAGCGCTATCTTGGCGAGGCGGCCGCGGAAAACGTGTCGTCCACCCCCCCCCCCCCCCCCGGTCCGCGAGTCGGTCCGCCTCGCATAAGCAAATTCCTGCGGGAAACACTGTAGTGGCACACATTTTATTGACAGTGAGCTGACAGGAAGAGGGGGGAAGACAGGCGGCAAAGCGCCGCGGGTCGGAGTCGATCCCGGGCCGACCGCGTTCAGGACTAAAGGTCTCCTTATATGGTTCGCGCTAACTGCTAACCGCTCCGGGGACGCGTCCGCGTTGCGCGTCCGCGCCCCGGAAAACAAAACTTGCCAAATCCGGTCGGGAGAAGGGCGAAAACATGGTTTCCACCAACAAAAGCCTTAAGAGCCGTTCTCTGATGTTCTTTTAATGAAACAATATTAGGTAGATTGGACAACACGGAAGAAATAGCAGCATCAATGCTAACGCTGGCTTCCTCGATGCGAGCCGCCATTGTTGTTGGAATCTCACGGTGGCTTCTCCACTACGTCACATCCATGAAACACCCGCCCTGCGTCCTGATTGGCCAGACCAAAAATTTGGTTGGGGAAATCACTTTCAATCAGCCGTGTCCCAGATGTATGTGAGTGGAGCTAGGCGGAGCGATACATGCAGCTGGCTGTTGTCAGGTTAGTCATTAAATGCATCGTGAGTTTGGGTGAGAGAGCGCAGCAGAGAAGCAAGAGATCCGGTGTTGTGCGCAATTCTGTTCCCCCATGGAAATCTGTTTCCCCTGTGTCGGGAGCGCGCTTTGCAGCGAGGGAGGCTGGGCTGAACACTGTCATGTCACTTCTGATAGATTTCTCGGTTAAAACCAAAAATTAAAAAAACTCAAGTCAAGGTTTTAAAATTTACTTTAATCGGTAGCTGTTTCCAAAATTATAAAATACACAGAGGACAGTCTCCTCTTTATATACTTGTAAACAAAGAGTCAGATGTGGAGCGAGAGTGGCCATTTCTCCCTCCACAGCATGTTTCCCAAACAGGACCTGTTCCCAGCATTTCAGCAGTGTGCGAAGCAAAATAATATGAGTGCACTCAGAATACAGCAAATATAAGCAAAATAAGGAATACAGAATCAGTCTTTCCCACAACACATTGTCATAAGTTCCCACCACAAGTTAAAACAAGTTATAACACAATAACACATGTGGTTCTTAGTTTCATGTGAACTCAGGTGCGAAAACCACAACAGCAATCATCAATGTGTGAACTGGCCAGTCCTCTCTCTTATTTATTTAACTGACCAGTCTTCCCATAATATTAAAAGTTATAAAACTGAGCAGGTTTTCCCATAATACATTGTTAAAGAGCAAAAATAATTATTTAATATATCATACCCTTAAAAGTCCACACCTAAATTACATTTAACGTAATTATGCTCACCTGAATTAAATAACAAGGCAGCATTCCATTGAAGCACTGCTGGTTCTGAGTCGTTAAAAACAAAATAGCATGAAACACAGCTACTGACTCTCCTATTGACTTTAATTGGGACATTTTGGTACGAGTGGAAGGACATTAAACGTAGAGATTCACGTTTTGAAGGCTGGCCGCTGATAAAAGCACCTGGGTCTGAGGGAAGGGAGGAGAGAGGAGCAGTAAGAGCGTTGAGGCACAGAAACACAGCGCATGTAGTTAAAATAATGCAGAATTAATAAAAACCAAACTTATAAAGCAGGTGGCCTAGTATTGGAGTCAGAGCCGTGACTGTGGGAGCTGAGTTTTTTCCACAGGAGAGGAGGACTAAACGGAGCAGAGCGTTTCTGTTAGGATTATTATTCATCTGGCACAAGGGACCTTTTTAGTTTATTATTTGCTCTTTGAGTGAAGCGACCACTGAATTTGGTCTCTGTTACGTCCACCAGGGTCGTTTGGTGGGATAACATAACAAGGAGAACACACAAGGATTTTCTGCTTAAATTAAAACTGAATTTTATTAAATTATACTAAAGAAATAAAAGCCCAATGAGAGAATACCTGAAATAAGAAACCATAACTAACCATGAACTCCACAAATGCAAAACAAACCTAACAAAACCCAACCATAAGACAAGCTACAAACCAAATCAAACCAAACCAAATGGGGATCTGAGGAGGGAGAGCAGGAAGAGAGCCTCTCCTCTGCTGCAAGCATAGCATCTTTAAAGCAGCAGCGCACTAATCAGGGAAATTTATCCCACCTGCAGAAGGCCTGTTTCTCTAACCCGACAAGGAAAATAAGGTAGAGACCCACTGCATCCATAACAGTCTCCATATTCACAAGCATGGAAACAGGCCTGCAACGTAGGGTTAGCTTGGTGTTTGCTGGCTTTAGGTTTAATTAATAAGCATTTAAGCAAATATTATTGAACTGTGGTTTTAGATTGACACCCTGAGTGTTTTTATTTTAGTGTTTTATGCAGAGAAGCACTTGTTACTTGTCTTTATTTCATTTAAAGGTCCTAAAGTAGATTTATTTTATTCACCTTTTTATCTTCCTAAATAAAAGGGAGAACATTAACACTTTATACCAGGGGTGTCCAAACTTTTTTAGTGAGGGCCAAATCCAGAAAACTAACCAAAGGGCCACACTAGAGGTGCCATATTGCCACATGAATACTGTGTGTATTTCTAAGTCACTATAATGTGAAGAACATTGCAGTCAGTGGGAGCAGTGATGCTGTCCTTTGATTGAAGGATGGCTGACATGTCAGCAGAAAGTTTGGTGGTTGAGACACGAAGGACTTCACAGAGATGCTGTCAGTCATTCTGCTTCTCAGTCTGCTTTTGTTCTGATTTAACAGAGAAAATCTTTGTTCACATCTGGATGTTGAGCCCAACAGGCTCATCATTGTTTCTGCGTGGCGTCTGATCAGAGGAAACTTGGCATTATCCAAACTCTGAAAGAATTCAGGGAGGGAGAGAAGCTGATGTTGACTCTGCAGAGAATCATCACATTGCATTTCAATCAGTTCTAACTGCAGACTCTCTTCCACTTCTTCTGCATCCACCAGGAAGGAGGTGGAGAACAGCTGGATTTGTTTTTCAATGACAGAAAAGTCTTGGAGACGCTGGTTGAATTCTGTCACCAGAGATGCAATCACAGACACATATTTCTCCTTTTTAGCAGAAAGGTCGGCCTTTGGAAAAGCAGACGTGATTTCAGACAGAGCAGGGAAGTGTGCAGCATTAAAGCCTCGTAGTTGTGTCTCAAAGAGGCGGAGCTTTACCCAGAAGGCTTTCAGGTGTGCATACAGGTGTGGCAGCAGCTGTTCTTTGCCTTGTAGCCTCTTGTTCAGTGTATTCAGATGATGCGTAAGATCAACTAAAGATGCCAGGTCTGCCAGCCACAGAGGGTCACTTAGTTCATGAAGAGGTCGGCCCTTCTCTTTTAAAACCTGCTCCATTTCTGATCTCAGCCAATCAGAGCGCTGCAGCACAGAGCACGTGAATTTCCCACAGCGACACTAAATCCACTGCAGGTTGTAATGTTTCATCATCATCATCATCATCATCATCATCATCATCATCATCATCATCATCATCATCAGAGCCCAGGTGTCTGTCTGCTCTCAGCTCTTCTTTCTTTCTCTGGATTTTTACAACAAGTGGACGTGTCCAAATGTTGGACTGGTCCTTTCTCAGTGGAGGACAATGTGTGTCTGAGAGACATGTAATGTCCATGTTTGCTGCTGAAAGAGACTGATGGTCTGACCCCCCTCCTCCTTTCAGGGTGGAGCCTGCTGGAGAACGATGGTTGACACCAGGTCTGAGGAAGTGTAAGTGTGTTTTTCATTTGATTCATGACAACAAAGCAGCTCACATTCAACCATCTTCAAACTGTCCATCACTCATTCAGGAGTCATCATCAAAGTGTCAATAAATGATCAATAACTGCAGCTGGATTGTCTTTGTTCTCTCCATCAGATTCCTGTCAACTCACAATCGACACAAACACAGTGAGCAGATACCTCAAACTGTCTGAAGACAACAGGAAGGTGACACATGTGGAGGAGCTTCAGTCATATCCTGATCATCCAGACAGATTTGATGTTTATCATCAGCTGCTGTGTAGAACTGGTCTGACTGGTCGCTGTTACTGGGAGGTCAAGTGGAGAGGAGGAGTTGAGATATCAGTGAGTTACAGAAGAATCAGGAGGAAAGGAATCAGTGACTGTTGGTTTGGATCTAATGATCAGTCCTGGTGTCTGAGATGCTCTGATCGTGGTTACTCTGTCCGTCACAATAACATAGAAACATCTATCTCCTCCTCCTCCGTCTCCAACAGAGCAGCAGTGTATGTGGACTGTCCTGCTGGTATTCTGTCCTTCTACAGAGTCTCCTCTGACTCACTGATCCACCTCCACACCTTCAACACCACATTCACTGAACCTCTGCTTCCTGGCTTTGCGTTCGGTTCTGGTTCCTCAGTGTTTCTGTGCTGATTGAGTCTAAAGAATCTCCTCCTGTCAGAGAAAGCCTCTCCCTGTTGAACAGATAGTTCAGTCTGTTCATGTCTGTCTCTTTCACTCAGAAACACGTTTTCACATTCATGGATTCAATCTGTTTCTTTGTGAAACTCTTCTAAATGATTCCTTGGAAACTTCTTCCTCTTCCAGTCCTTTAAAGATGGAAGCTGGGATTATTCCAGGATCCACATGTTGTTTTTCTGCCTGTTTCCAGTCAAAGCTTCACTCTGAATATCAGCATGTTGACTTTCTCTCTTGGTTTTTTACTTTCATTCATCAGTCAGATTTCATTAAAATGTTGGCCAGTTTTTCTCAATCTCTGGACATTATCTGTTTCTGTCGGCTCCTATTTTTCTAAACACTTTTTACATTCACATGTTAAATCTTCCTTTTGTATATTTGCTGCAGTTCTACTTCATGTGTTTTAATGAGCAATAAACAGATTTTCTTCTTCTGTGTTTGATTCATTTGCTGCTCATTCTCTTCTTTTCATCTGATCAATTTTCAATATTTCACTAAAACTCTGACACTTATTAAAGTTGCCGGAAACAGGTGATGTGCTAAATTCTGTTCCCCTGTGTCGGGAGCGCGCATGCAGCCAGACAGGCGGGTTTTCACTGCGCTTCTTATCGGTTTCTCGGTAAAACAACTCATATAATCATGTCAAGGTTGTAACATTCAGTTTAATCGGCAGCTGTTGTTTACAAAATTGTAAAATAAAAAGTGTTTTTTAAAACTACTTCTAAAAACCAGTTTTCTACCATTTTACCAGAATACCAGTCAAGCTTCAGAAAATGTTACACATTTACAGACCAGTGTGGGTGGATAACAGCATTGTTGCCTTTATGTTGTTGATCATCACTTTTTATATATCTGTCAGGTCTGGATGCTGCTTAGGAGCCTCTGCTTCATTGACTCTTCCTCTTTTCCATTGACTCCTTCTCTTTAATCATCATATCCAACAGGTTCTTCATGTGGTTCTTGACAACATCAGTCCATCGCAGGGCAGAAATAATCCAGACTTTTGCCCATTTTACTGTGATATCACCAAGACCTGCTGCGATAGGATAGCACAGGTGACAGGTGTCTTTGTGCCAAACGACTTATCCACATGTCAGGAGAGTGTTTGAAATCAATAAAACTTTTAACCTCCAGCATTTTATTAGAACATCACATTCTAATGAAATTAAATAGTTTTTTTTTAAAACTCCTACATTGTTCTAGCTTTAAAAGCGACATATCTCGTTTTATTAATATGGTTAATATCTCTATATGTTCTTGGTTGACTTAAAATCTTATTAAATCTGATAATTTTGGCTGTACCTTTATTCAGTGTTCATTTGATCACACGTGAAATCCACTTTAAATGATCCATTCATTCAGGTTTAGCTACCGAAAAAGAAAAAAGAACCAGCAGTCAGCTGTGATGGACTCAGGAAGGTGGATTTTAGGTTTCAGCAGATAGACATGCGACAATCTAATAACATAAAGCTAATATTTTCATGACACATCTGGAAATGCCCACAGAGCCGTTCACTTTCTCATAACGTGTTATATTGAGTGATCAATTGAGTTTTAACCGTGTTGAAGCCGTCTTGCTTCCTCCGGGTTCGTTGATTCGTTGTGCAGGACTTAAAACAATTAATCAGCCATGGACGCATAATTCAGGTTCGCCTTTGCAAAGGGAGAGATGCACCAGCCAGACTCTGCGGGCAGCAACTCTGGCTCTCTCTCCTGTTCAGGCTAGTTTTATTTCATTTTCAAAGGATGATTTCACAGAGTCACACAAGCAAATGACGTATACAGTATCGGTTTCTACTCCCTAACAGCTACTTTTACCTTTTATGGATTTGTTTTTCTCTCCGTTGAAACATTCTGTTCTGCTAACTGCTGACCTGGCCTTGAAACCCTCTCTTCTGCTCACAAACAGCGCTTTTTACCCTAATCTTCTCACATTCCTATTTGAAGCATAAAAACGCATATAAAACATGTTAAACCTTCATAAAAAGTGTATAAAAACGGATCAAAGTTAATACATTCCACAACCGACATAGCAATCCTTAATGATAGCACTGTTACATTTTCAGTTTTTTCACACTAACTGAACGATAATGTAACGACACCATTGCTATATTTCATTAAGAAAAGTAAAACATCTTCATTTCCACTCCTAATAGGTTAGAAATGAGGCGGAGTTGACTAGATTCATTCTTCCAGCTGAATGCGCTCTCAGCGCAGGGGATACAAATTCTGGCGTGGATAAGTCGTTTGGCACAACGACACCTGTCACCTGTGCTATTCTAGTGCATCAGGTCTTGGTGATATTACAGTAAAATGGGCAAAAGTCTGGACTATTTCTGCCCTGCGATGGACTGCTGACCTGTCCAGGTTATACCCCGCCTCTCACCCATTGACAGCTGGAGATAGACACCGGCAACCCTCACGAACCCAGCAGGGATAAGCGTGTTAGAAAATGGATGGATGGATGAATGGACGGGGCAATTTATTTTTTCCTCGCCATTAAGATCTTTGCCAACTGGCACCAGAAAATGCTATTATTGGGCTTTGTTCGTCTGAAAACAGATGCTTACATCCATAGACATAATATAAGAGTAGACGCGTCATTGGGCGGGTTCTGCCAGTCAAGCTTCAGATGTTACACATTTACAGACAGTGTGGGTGGATAACAGCATTGTTGCCTTTATGTTGTTGATCATCACTTTTTATAGATCTGTCAGGTCTGGATGCTGCTTGAAACCATTTACTATTTACATAAACTGCATTTATTTCACATTTCAAACACACATCACTGTCACATTTAACACTTCCAAAGAATGTCAAGAATCTTCTTCAAAATGAGCAGAGCTTAAAATGTTGGTCTCTATGTAGTAATAAAGATTCTCTGCATGTGTAACAAAGGCAGGTTTTTAGGTTGGCCCTGAAGTGTTAAGCTTTATTGTAAATGTCCCAGCAATAGGTTGGATGATGTGGGCAGAGAAAAACAGCGTAGCTGCATCCCTGTTGCCTTGCTGGCCACATCTAGCTTCAGCAGATCATTTGGTTTTCACAAACTCTGTCACACTTCATTGGGATTGTCTGCAAACTGCATTGCTTCATTATAAATATGATCTGGATGTTGACAGATAACAATGATCCTGTAGTTTAACACATAGCAGCAACAGAAAAGGATGGAAGCTTGTTTTCTATGAAGATGTGGTAGTGTGACCTCTGAACATGGAGCTGATCTTAGTGGATGGAACACATGGAACCATAAAGGTGATGTTACCTATTTTCTGCCATTGTAGACTTTGATTCATGGAACAACTGCTCCTTGTGTTCTATGGTAAAAGCAGCCAGAGCCTCCAGTTACAAACTGGCTGAGTAAATGTATTGTTTGGTGCTGATTTTCTGCCGTTTAGTAACTGAATCCTCAGCATGTGGAGCATTTCATGGTGTCATAATGGACGTGTGATCATGCTATATTCAGCTAATCCTCAGCAGGATCTGCAGCATGAAAACAGTAGACGGCTTTCAGATTGTCTGCAGGTAACTAAATGCCAGCTTAGTCAGCTACTAAGTCAGATGAAGGCCTGATTGCTCACTCGCATTAGCATTTGTAATTATTTAGTCATTTGTATACCTGTACCTCAGTAACAATGCTTATTCAGAACGTTGTGAATCTGTGAACTGACTTAGTTTTAGAGCATAAAGTAAAAATACAGGTCTAACAGTCATTGAGGGAAAGCAGATCATCAAGGGTTTAAAAATGAAAAAACAATAATATTACCTTTAATTGGATGTTATTGGATGTACTGTTTTAGTGGAATATGTGAAATGAAGCGATTTGTGTTCACATGTTTTATGTGCCATTGTTATAGATATATCAGTATTTAGAACACACTGTAAAAAGATAATGATGATAATGATGATGTGGTGAGGGAAAATCCCCAGGGATTACTTCAGGAGAGTTTCCTATGAACATATTACTGAGATAACTTCATCAAAGAAGCAGCTGTGACTTTTAAAAGTCATTTCTCTGTGTTCCAAAGGTAGTAAAGTGATTGGCTGTAGAAGTCAGTGTTTGGATGAAGAACATTTACCTCCACAGAAATCTAGAAAACAATACATGTGAAATTCTTTGAGTTCATTTCATTAAGCTTCCCAGTAGTTGAGCTGATGTGGCGGCCATCTTACCTGGGGCTGACTCCCAGATTTTAATCATTTACTTATTTGATAAAAACTTCTTTTCTGGAACATAGCTTGACCCGTTCTGTAGTTGTTCAATAACCAAATGTGACGATGAAAAGATAGTATGAAGCCAGCAAAAGCCACCTCCTTGTCCCCTAATGTGTATATTCTGTAAGTTGTTGTGCAGATCCAGGGACACGTGTGGCAGATGGTTCCATGAGCCGTGCCTAGGCTGACAAGAAGATGTCCTGAAAGCTCTGAGGGAATCCAGCTGGAACCGTCTATTGTGTTGTTGGAACCAAAGTTCTGTGGCAGCAAACTATGGAAATGTTCTTCATCATTTCAACATTTTATACTTACCTGTTTCTATCTCAGCTTTTTTCTGGACCTTGTTTTATTTTCTGTGTAATTAGTATGTACATAGTGTGGCAATGTAAACCTCAGCAGTTTTGATCAATAGAATTGTAAAGTCACATGTTGATGAGCTTTAAATGTGAAATTCCACATCATATCTTAATGAAATGTGTTGAGTAACATCTGGAGGTGTTCTCCTGTCAAGCTGAATCCAAATTGTCCACTGAACACGTCCTAAAGGTTTACTAGCAACATTGACAGCAAGCTAACATGTGAACTGTGGAGCTGGAATGTTCCAGATGCTGGAAAAGTGCAGAAATCAACGTTCCAGAGCCGTTGTTCAGGAACCAGAAGCTGCTCTCACATCAGTTTTAGTCCAGATGTTTGTGTTGCACTAAAAGCTGAAAAGATGAAAGCCATGAGTTGCTTTTAAAAGCAGAAGCTTCATGTTTCTACTGTGCTGTGTGTGATGTGTTGCCAACAATCAATGAGCTTCATGGAAGGAAAGAACGTCTGAGTCGCTGCTTTGATTTTCTTTTGCAGCTTTTCTCTGACTTCTAACTTCAGCTTTAAGCAACAGTTCTGGTTGCTGCTGAAGCTCAGAAATCTGATCCACACTTGGAGCTTTTTACTAAAAGCCATTTTCCATCAATACACACAGAACTGTTAGAGGCTTTTTCTTTGTGCTTAGAAATCAAATGGAGTTGATTCAGATCAAGTCCTGCTGGGTGCGCTCCATTGAGCCCACCTGAACACCACTGGATGGGAGGAGTGAAGATTTCAGAGCTTTCCCTCTAAAGAAGCACAGCTCTTCACAGCTCTGAGAGACATTTTCTTCACAAATCCCAGTCAGTGGCATCTGCAGACCTGATCACATCCAAACATCCCATTTTTCAGGACTCAATCATTTCATCTGTGCAATTGTTCCAGCTGCTGTGGGAAGAATCCAGCTGTGAACATCTGGAGCTTTAATGTGCCGCTTCTCTCCTCCCAAACATCCAGCCTCCACCTGTGGAGAACAGCTGGAAAACAGCTGCAGGTGGAAAGAAGGAGTTTGGACCAAGCTGCCTCCTCTCTGCTCTTTTCTCTGACTCTGACTTTAAATTCACTTTGATGGTTTGAAATGAAATCAGGGTTTCAACCTGGATCTTCAGAACATCCTCAGCTGATGCTGATTTTAACCAGAGACTGTCGACACTCTGCTCAGCAGCACTAAAATAAGGAGAAATAATTCTCTAGGAGCTCTAGTAATAATCTGCATTAGAACAACGGCTCATTTTAGCAGCAGCAGTGTGCTGATATTAAGGACTACAGTTTACTTTGTTACTTTGATGGATTTTATCATTATTTGGTGTTAGTTTGTATTTTTAGTGGATTCTTGGTTTTTATCTTGTTTTTTTGTTTCTGTCTTGATGCCATAATTCCACCAAAGCATCAACTAATTGTTGTTTAGTGTTAAAGGGCTAAAAATGGTTAAAGTGCAGATTGTCATGTGATCAGCAGCTCCTTGCAGCTACTGAGCCTCTGACCTGCTGTGGAAGCAGAAAGGATGGACTTAGTTTTTCACTCACTGCTTCAGGGTTCTGCTTCTGGTTCTGTTCACTAAATAATGACCCAATGGAATCTGTGCTGCTGTTGTATTTCCCTCATTTTAAGAGCTGCTGAGGAACAGATGATCTTTTATTCATGTCCTGATAAATGAAAGCTTAGAACTGACTGTGGTTCTGCTCACTTTTTACCATCACTGACATGTTGGAATCATTTAAAAACGCAGCAAATGGGTTTAATAATCAGACATCATGCAGTTTATCTTTTCACCAGCAGAGGGAGACAAATCTCCAGCAATGAAGAGTCCAGTTGGTTCCCAGTTAAAGCAGGTTGTGGTTCCATCAGAGCTGAACAGAAGCTGGATCAGCAGAACAACAATGAAGCCATTTAAACAGCAGCAGAGTGTTTGTGTTCACACTGGGAGTCATGAGAAGGCTTCATGTCTTCAGACGTCAGCAGGTGAACTTTCCTCTGACTCCCACTCAGCCAGACCAGTCTGAGCAGTTCCTGCAGCAGGAAGCAACCAGCAGCTCTGTTCTCTGGGCTCATTTCTCCTCAGGACGCCATCAGGAAACATTTTCAGCACAACTTCTCTCCTTTCTCATCAAGACTTTATCAACCTGCCTCTGATATCACTGCAGACGCTCTGCTGACTGTTTTAGTCTGAAAGAAAAACTACAAACCAGGTGAGCTGTGACGTCATCAGTTATGCAACATTTTTAACTGTAACTTTCAGCTTGCCCTGACCTGTTCAGGTGAGGCACCCAGTCTGGTTCTACGGTGGTTCTGTTTGGTCTCAGTCTGTTGTTCAGATCTTGTTCTTCAGCACTTTGGACCGTCTGAACAAACTGTAAGTTTGCTTTGTTTCCTACCAGAACTTTGTCTTGAGGAACTTTCCTCTTTGTTTCTGCTCTCTGATGTCTGGAGAACATGTTCACTTCTGATTTCAGCACAAAGTTTCATCTCTGCTGTTTGAAGACTAATCTACAGGATTATTAGATTATTGATGAACTGGAACCAAACATGATGAACAGCTGATGTTTCTTTGTTTTCATCACTCAACAAACTGCTTCATGTTTTTATTTCCTGGAATCAAACTCTGGTCTCCCGTTAAAGTCAGACACAACAGCTTCCTGCTGCTTCCTGTGAGTCCTTTGAAAATAAAATGACATAAATGTTAAAATGTGTTTGATTCAGTCAGATTATTAAATAGTTCAGCTTTGATGCAGCAGATAATCCACTTGTAGAGTTTGATGATTGTGAAATAAAATAGTTGCTGATGTTCAGTCAGAGTGAATCAGTGTGAGTGGATGAAATGTTGCTCCATGGCTCCATCTAGTGGACTGATAGTAGAAGTACAGCAGCTGATGGCAGCTTCCTCTGCCTCTCACTGCTGTCTGACTGCATTCAACTGACACTGATATGAAGCAGAGAAGAAGAGCCAATCAGAGGAGGAGCAGCTGATCTTTTTCCAGCACTAATGATGTAAAGGATGATCAGAGTTGATGTGCAGATGAATGATTTGTGTTTCCTCTGCAGGTGAAGGTAGAAAGTGTGTGTGAGCTGATGTGGATGTGAATTCAGCAGCATGGATCAGTGTGAGGACAGAGAGGAGGGAGTCCCTCCCTCTAAAAGCACTCTGTGTGGGGAAGCTGAGAGCCAGAGCCACGCTCAGAGGTGAGATCAGCATCTCTAAGTGTCCAGAGCCCTTTTCACACAGCGTTCTCACTATATCAGGCCAGAAGAGACCAAGTGGTCCTGAAGCTGCTGCTGTTCCTCTTTGCTGCTTCATCCAGACTGAACAGAGCAGCTCAGCATGGTACCAGTGGGTTCTGACAAACAGCAAGTCACTGTTGCACAACCAGCTGAGTGACACCAGCCTGTTGCTTAGAGCTCTGGGTTCCAGCAGGACACATCTGGAAAAACTCACCAACTTCCAGAACATTTCCTGGATCTTGATGACCAACATGTGTTCAACATTATTCATCCTAGAAAGAAGGACGGCTGATCAGACATTTATGGAAGAACCTTTACATTTAGTTTCTGTCTAAATACGACCCAGACCAACAGAACCAGGTGGTGTCTCTATGTAGGTATTAAAATAAGTTTTATTTTGACAGGATTCATAAGACACTGACAGAAACACATCAACCAGAACCAGAACCCAGCTGTGTGTCCTTAAAGAGCAACAGGTCAAAGGATCTTCCTCTTCACTTCAAATCTTCAGGACCTGCATCCTCAGAGAGGTGAGCTGTATCTAACTGCTGTAACTGTGGAAACTGAGTCAGTCTGAAATGTTTTTATTCCAACATGTGTTTAACGTGAGCTCAGCTCTTTTTCCCACATTTCTATGTTCATATGTGAAGCGGTGTGTGTTGGATGTTCTCCAGAACCACAGCAGTGAAAGTGGAAAGAATGGATGTTGTTGGAGGCGTCCTGGATGCTGCTACATCATGTTTAACAGCTCTGATCTGTTTGCTTTTGGGCCTCATTGATTAGTCGCCATCATTAAACACTTTTCTCTGCTTAAAGTCAAAGATTTAGTTTGGACTGGAGCTCACTCTGATTGGTTGTGTGAAAATTTAGAACCCGGTCATATAGCTGTTCACCAGTAAAAGTCCCAACACCAAACCTTCTTCATTATGATACGAAGATTTAATCAAGATTGTTTTGCGTCATATTGAAGTAAATAGTATTTAAATAACATTTTATTGAGTCTGTAAAATAAACCATTTATCACACTTAGAGTTTGGTGAATTGTGGTGAAGATGAACCTTTCCCTGAAATCTTTATTGTTGAGCCTTCCGTTAAAGTAACTGACAAAGGTTTTATTCAGATATAAACAAAGATACACACAAAAAATACATTAATTCTCCTTTAATATTGTGGATAAAAATCTCTAAACTGGACATAAAGAAAGGAAGTGTCCCCACCAAAAGACCTCCACAGGGTCCAGAGCCTTCAGCATCTCAGGATGAATCTCCTTGACTCCTGTTTCCATGACAACAGGGAGCTTTTTACCTCCTTCACTGACCTCAGAGAAAATGATGGACTCACCTTCCTCCAAGGACTCAGACTCTGTCCCCTCCATGGAAGAGATGGTGACCAGACTGAGGAGATCCTTGGAACACTTCTTCTACCACACAAACAGAATTCTAAATACAGGCATGCAGTTCCCCAAACCAGAGAAAGCCGGGGATGGACCGTCCTTTTGGACCCAACAGTTTGACAGAACTTTTTCAGGGCAAACTCAAGCCCCGTGAGTTCCCCCATATCTACCAGAATTATCTCTGAGTAACCCCAGAAAAAGTCCCACCCTCTGCAGGAGTTTGTTTCCAGAACCCAAGCTGTCCATGGAGGTGAGTCCAAACATCTAGCTGGTACCAGTTAACCTCCTACACCAGCTCTGGTTCCTGACCCACCAGTGAGATGAACCTCCTGGTCTCTAGATCCAGAATATGATCCCAGTAATTATATGCCTAGCTCCTCGTACTCACCTGTTACCCAACTCCTATAGAACCAGACCTCGCTGCAGATGGTGGCCCACATGGAGGGGGTTCTGTAGCTTTTGGACCTGAATCCATCCAGGCTCAAGGAGTCAGGGCTAGAACATTAGATGTCCACTCCTGAACCCATCCTGACCCCCACCCTGCAGGCCTGGATCCAGGGAGGTGTTGGATCTCTCTTTGTCTGATCCTCTGCTGAGGTCAACATGCCATGGAGACCCGACCAGACCAGAACACCATGGTACCAGGACCTCAGGAACCAACAGAACCCTCCACCACATTGAGGTGGTAATTCTGCTAAACGTGTCTGGATGTGAGAAACTCACCAACTTCCAACACATTTCCTGCATTTTCCCCCAGCTGACCTCTGGACTGATGGAGGAAACAGCCACCTACCTGCAGTCTGGATCAGTTAGACTGAAGCGGTTCTGGAAACACAGAACACATTTAGAACAGTAGATACTGGGAAGATCAGGAGATAATCAGTGGAAGAACGTCTGCTTCTCATTAGAAATGATAATCCATCCAACATGATGGAGCCAATGTGGTTGTAGGTTGTAGCTACTAGAGCAGCTTTGGTTCACATCAGTTTATTTCTAAAGCTCTGATTCACAACAGATGTCGTCTAGAGACACTTTACAAAACATCCAGTTTAGACACAGAAATTTACAGTCAGTCCAGTTTCATTATTTAAACTCCATTTCATTTTAATCCCAGTTAGAAAACATGGCAATTAAGATCAGTTTTCATTCAAATTCAGATGAATTTCTATTGAATGAATAAATGAAGCTGACAACTCATCGCATCATGATTTTAATCAGTGATTCTGGTTAAAATGGAGAAAACTGTCAGTTCTGACTAGTGGGCATCAGCTGCTTCACTTCATTATTGATCAGGCATCTAGAACAACCTCTATTCTGGACTCAGCAGTGGATCAGCTTTGGTTCCACCTCAGTACGTTACAAACACAACACCAAGACTTAATGAAGCTCCATCAGAACCTCCTTGATGGTCCGAGTGAAAAGGACTCAGGATTCTTCTCCATGTCAGAGCTCAACACTAACATCACCAAACTGTCCTCTCAGTCATTTCTAACCAACATGTTTGACTCAGAAACAGCTCTTTCTGCTCTAGAAACAAGGCTGGACTTTATTCAGGAGGATCAATGATCAGGAACATGATGGAGGATTGGATCGGTTCTGATGGAAACCATTTAGAACATCAAGTTTATGATCTGCCTGATTCTGTTATGTCTCAGCTCTGTATTTTATAAAAAAGTCATATTTAAAAAGAAATTAAACAAAACTCTCCAAAAGTATTAAAATATGTTTTTGACAGGATTCCACTGAGACGTAAACATCAACCAGAACCAGAACCCAGCTGTGTGTCCTTAAAGAGCGACAGGTCAAAGGATCTTCCTCTTCACTTCAAATCTTCAGGACCTGCATCCTCAGAGAGGTGAGCTGTATCTAACTGCTGTAACTGTGGAAACTGAGTCAGTCTGAAATGTTTTTATTCCAACATGTGTTTAACGTGAGCTCAGCTCTTTTTCCCACATTTCTATGTTCATATGTGAAGCGGTGTGTGTTGGATGTTCTCCAGAACCACAGCAGTGAAAGTGGAAAGAATGGATGTTGTTGGAGGCGTCCTGGATGCTGCTACATCATGTTTAACAGCTCTGATCTGTTTGCTTTTGGGCCTCATTGATTAGTCGCCATCATTAAACACTTTTCTCTGCTTAAAGTCAAAGATTTAGTTTGGACTGGAGCTCACTCTGATTGGTTGTGTGAAAATTTAGAACCCGGTCATATAGCTGTTCACCAGTAAAAGTCCCAACACCAAACCTTCTTCATTATGATACGAAGATTTAATCAAGATTGTTTTGCGTCATATTGAAGTAAATAGTATTTAAATAACATTTTATTGAGTCTGTAAAATAAACCATTTATCACACTTAGAGTTTGGTGAATTGTGGTGAAGATGAACCTTTCCCTGAAATCTTTATTGTTGAGCCTTCCGTTAAAGTAACTGACAAAGGTTTTATTCAGATATAAACAAAGATACACACAAAAAATACATTAATTCTCCTTTAATATTGTGGATAAAAATCTCTAAACTGGACATAAAGAAAGGAAATGTCCCCACCAAAAGACCTCCACAGGGTCCAGAGCCTTCAGCATCTCAGGATGAATCTCCTTGACTCCTGTTTCCATGACAACAGGGAGCTTTTTACCTCCTTCACTGACCTCAGAGAAAATGATGGACTCACCTTCCTCCAAGGACTCAGACTCTGTCCCCTCCATGGAAGAGATGGTGACCAGACTGAGGAGATCCTTGGAACACTTCTTCTACCACACAAACAGAATTCTAAATACAGGCATGCAGTTCCCCAAACCAGAGAAAGCCGGGGATGGACCGTCCTTTTGGACCCAACAGTTTGACAGAACTTTTTCAGGGCAAACTCAAGCCCCGTGAGTTCCCCCATATCTACCAGAATTATCTCTGAGTAACCCCAGAAAAAGTCCCACCCTCTGCAGGAGTTTGTTTCCAGAACCCAAGCTGTCCATGGAGGTGAGTCCAAACATCTAGCTGGTACCAGTTAACCTCCTACACCAGCTCTGGTTCCTGACCCACCAGTGAGATGAACCTCCTGGTCTCTAGATCCAGAATATGATCCCAGTAATTATATGCCTAGCTCCTCGTACTCACCTGTTACCCAACTCCTATAGAACCAGACCTCGCTGCAGATGGTGGCCCACATGGAGGGGGTTCTGTAGCTTTTGGACCTGAATCCATCCAGGCTCAAGGAGTCAGGGCTAGAACATTAGATGTCCACTCCTGAACCCCTCCTGACCCCCACCCTGCAGGCCTGGCTCCAGGGAGGTGTTGGATCTCTCTTTGTCTGATCCTCTGCTGAGGTCAACATGCCATGGAGACCCGACCAGACCAGAACACCATGGTACCAGGACCTCAGGAACCAACAGAACCCTCCACCACATTGAGGTGGTAATTCTGCTAAAAGTATCTGGATGTGAGAAACTCACCAACTTCCAACACATTTCCTGCATTTTCCCCCAGCTGACCTCTGGACTGATGGAGGAAACAGCCACCTACCTGCAGTCTGGATCAGTTAGACTGAAGCGGTTCTGGAAACACAGAACACATTTAGAACAGTAGATACTGGGAAGATCAGGAGATAATTAGTGGAAGAACGTCTGCTTCTCATCAGAAATGATAATCCATCCAACATGATGGAGCCAATATGGTTGTAGGTTGTAGCTACTAGAGCAGCTTTGGTTCACATCAGTTTATTTCTAAAGCTCTGATTCACAACAGATGTCGTCTAGAGACACTTTACAAAACATCCAGTTTAGACACAGAAATTTACAGTCAGTCCAGTTTCATTATTTAAACTCCATGTAATTTTAATCCCAGTTAGAAAACATGGCAATTAAGACCAGTTTTCATTCAAATTCAGATGAATTTCTATTGAATGAATAAATGAAGCTGACAACTCATCGCATCATGATTTTAATCAGTGATTCTGGTTAAAATGGAGAAAACTGTCAGTTCTGACTAGTGGGCATCAGCTGCTTCACTTCATTATTGATCAGGCATCTAGAACAACCTCTATTCTGGACTCAGCAGTGGATCAGCTTTGGTTCCACCTCAGTACGTTACAAACACAACACCAAGACCTAATGAAGCTCCATCAGAACCTCCTTGATGGTCCGAGTGAAAAGGACTCAGGATTCTTCTCCATGTCAGAGCTCAACACTAATATCACCAAACTGTCCTCTCAGTCATTTCTAACCAACATGTTTGTCTCAGAAACAGCTCTTTCTGCTCTAGAAACAAGGCTGGACTTTATTCAGGACGATCAATGATCAGGAACATGATGGAGGATTGGATCGGTTCTGATGGGAACCATTTAGAACATCAAGTTTATGATCTGCCTGATTCTGTTATGTCTCAGCTCTGTATTTTATAAAAAAGTCATATTTAAAAAGAAATTAAACAAAACTCTCCAAAAGTATTAAAATATGTTTTTGACAGGATTCCACTGAGACGTAAACATCAACCAGAACCAGAACCCAGCTGTGTGTCCTTAAAGAGCGACAGGTCAAAGGATCTTCCTCTTCACTTCAAATCTTCAGGACCTGCATCCTCAGAGAGGTGAGCTGTATCTAACTGCTGTAACTGTGGAAACTGAGTCAGTCTGAAATGTTTTTATTCCAACATGTGTTTAACGTGAGCTCAGCTCTTTTTCCCACATTTCTATGTTCATATGTGAAGCGGTGTGTGTTGGATGTTCTCCAGAACCACAGCAGTGAAAGTGGAAAGAATGGATGTTGTTGGAGGCGTCCTGGATGCTGCTACATCATGTTTAACAGCTCTGATCTGTTTGCTTTTGGGCCTCATTGATTAGTCGCCATCATTAAACACTTTTCTCTGCTTAAAGTCAAAGATTTAGTTTGGACTGGAGCTCACTCTGATTGGTTGTGTGAAAATTTAGAACCCGGTCATATAGCTGTTCACCAGTAAAAGTCCCAACACCAAACCTTCTTCATTATGATACGAAGATTTAATCAAGATTGTTTTGCGTCATATTGAAGTAAATAGTATTTAAATAACATTTTATTGAGTCTGTAAAATAAACCATTTATCACACTTAGAGTTTGGTGAATTGTGGTGAAGATGAACCTTTCCCTGAAATCTTTATTGTTGAGCCTTCCTTTAAAGTAACTGACAAAGGTTTTATTCAGATATAAACAAAGATACACACAAAAAATACATTAATTCTCCTTTAATATTGTGGATAAAAATCTCTAAACTGGACATAAAGAAAGGAAGTGTCCCCACCAAAAGACCTCCACAGGGTCCAGAGCCTTCAGCATCTCAGGATGAATCTCCTTGACTCCTGTTTCCATGACAACAGGGAGCTTTTTACCTCCTTCACTGACCTCAGAGAAAATGATGGACTCACCTTCCTCCAAGGACTCAGACTCTGTCCCCTCCATGGAAGAGATGGTGACCAGACTGAGGAGATCCTTGGAACACTTCTTCTACCACACAAACAGAATTCTAAATACAGGCATGCAGTTCCCCAAACCAGAGAAAGCCGGGGATGGACCGTCCTTTTGGACCCAACAGTTTGACAGAACTTTTTCAGGGCAAACTCAAGCCCCGTGAGTTCCCCCATATCTACCAGAATTATCTCTGAGTAACCCCAGAAAAAGTCCCACCCTCTGCAGGAGTTTGTTTCCAGAACCCAAGCTGTCCATGGAGGTGAGTCCAAACATCTAGCTGGTACCAGTTAACCTCCTACACCAGCTCTGGTTCCTGACCCACCAGTGAGATGAACCTCCTGGTCTCTAGATCCAGAATATGATCCCAGTAATTATATGCCTAGCTCCTCGTACTCACCTGTTACCCAACTCCTATAGAACCAGACCTCGCTGCAGATGGTGGCCCACATGGAGGGGGTTCTGTAGCTTTTGGACCTGAATCCATCCAGGCTCAAGGAGTCAGGGCTAGAACATTAGATGTCCACTCCTGAACCCCTCCTGACCCCCACCCTGCAGGCCTGGCTCCAGGGAGGTGTTGGATCTCTCTTTGTCTGATCCTCTGCTGAGGTCAACATGCCATGGAGACCCGACCAGACCAGAACACCATGGTACCAGGACCTCAGGAACCAACAGAACCCTCCACCACATTGAGGTGGTAATTCTGCTAAACGTGTCTGGATGTGAGAAACTCACCAACTTCCAACACATTTCCTGCATTTTCCCCCAGCTGACCTCTGGACTGATGGAGGAAACAGCCACCTACCTGCAGTCTGGATCAGTTAGACTGAAGCGGTTCTGGAAACCCAGAACACATTTAGAACAGTAGATACTGGGAAGATCAGGAGATAATTAGTGGAAGAACGTCTGCTTCTCATTAGAAATGATAATCCATCCAACATGATGGAGCCAATGTGGTTGTAGGTTGTAGCTACTAGAGCAGCTTTGGTTCACATCAGTTTATTTCTAAAGCTCTGATTCACAACAGATGTCGTCTAGAGACACTTTACAAAACATCCAGTTTAGACACAGAAATTTACAGTCAGTCCAGTTTCATTATTTAAACTCCATGTAATTTTAATCCCAGTTAGAAAACATGGCAATTAAGACCAGTTTTCATTCAAATTCAGATGAATTTCTATTGAATGAATAAATGAAGCTGACAACTCATCGCATCATGATTTTAATCAGTGATTCTGGTTAAAATGGAGAAAACTGTCAGTTCTGACTAGTGGGCATCAGCTGCTTCACTTCATTATTGATCAGGCATCTAGAACAACCTCTATTCTGGACTCAGCAGTGGATCAGCTTTGGTTCCACCTCAGTACGTTACAAACACAACACCAAGACCTAATGAAGCTCCATCAGAACCTCCTTGATGGTCCGAGTGAAAAGGACTCAGGATTCTTCTCCATGTCAGAGCTCAACACTAACATCACCAAACTGTCCTCTCAGTCATTTCTAACCAACATGTTTGTCTCAGAAACAGCTCTTTCTGCTCTAGAAACAAGGCTGGACTTTATTCAGGACGATCAATGATCAGGAACATGATGGAGGATTGGATCGGTTCTGATGGGAACCATTTAGAACATCAAGTTTATGATCTGCCTGATTCTGTTATGTCTCAGCTCTGTATTTTATAAAAAAGTCATATTTAAAAAGAAATTAAACAAAACTCTCCAAAAGTATTAAAATATGTTTTTGACAGGATTCCACTGAGACGTAAACATCAACCAGAACCAGAACCCAGCTGTGTGTCCTTAAAGAGCAACAGGTCAAAGGATCTTCCTCTTCACTTCAAATCTTCAGGACCTGCATCCTCAGAGAGGTGAGCTGTATCTAACTGCTGTAACTGTGGAAACTGAGTCAGTCTGAAATGTTTTTATTCCAACATGTGTTTAACGTGAGCTCAGCTCTTTTCCCCACATTTCTATGTTCATATGTGAAGCGGTGTGTGTTGGATGTTCTCCAGAACCACAGCAGTGAAAGTGGAAAGAATGGATGTTGTTGGAGGCGTCCTGGATGCTGCTACATCATGTTTAACAGCTCTGATCTGTTTGCTTTTGGGCCTCATTGATTAGTCGCCATCATTAAACACTTTTCTCTGCTTAAAGTCAAAGATTTAGTTTGGACTGGAGCTCACTCTGATTGGTTGTGTGAAAATTTAGAACCCGGTCATATAGCTGTTCACCAGTAAAAGTCCCAACACCAAACCTTCTTCATTATGATACGAAGATTTAATCAAGATTGTTTTGCGTCATATTGAAGTAAATAGTATTTAAATAACATTTTATTGAGTCTGTAAAATAAACCATTTATCACACTTAGAGTTTGGTGAATTGTGGTGAAGATGAACCTTTCCCTGAAATCTTTATTGTTGAGCCTTCCTTTAAAGTAACTGACAAAGGTTTTATTCAGATATAAACAAAGATACACACAAAAAATACATTAATTCTCCTTTAATATTGTGGATAAAAATCTCTAAACTGGACATAAAGAAAGGAAGTGTCCCCACCAAAAGACCTCCACAGGGTCCAGAGCCTTCAGCATCTCAGGATGAATCTCCTTGACTCCTGTTTCCATGACAACAGGGAGCTTTTTACCTCCTTCACTGACCTCAGAGAAAATGATGGACTCACCTTCCTCCAAGGACTCAGACTCTGTCCCCTCCATGGAAGAGATGGTGACCAGACTGAGGAGATCCTTGGAACACTTCTTCTACCACACAAACAGAATTCTAAATACAGGCATGCAGTTCCCCAAACCAGAGAAAGCCGGGGATGGACCGTCCTTTTGGACCCAACAGTTTGACAGAACTTTTTCAGGGCAAACTCAAGCCCCGTGAGTTCCCCCATATCTACCAGAATTATCTCTGAGTAACCCCAGAAAAAGTCCCACCCTCTGCAGGAGTTTGTTTCCAGAACCCAAGCTGTCCATGGAGGTGAGTCCAAACATCTAGCTGGTACCAGTTAACCTCCTACTCCAGCTCTGGTTCCTGACCCACCAGTGAGATGAACCTCCTGGTCTCTAGATCCAGAATATGATCCCAGTAATTATATGCCTAGCTCCTCGTACTCACCTGTTACCCAACTCCTATAGAACCAGACCTCCCTGCAGATGGTGGCCCATATGGAGGGGGTTCTGTAGCTTTTGGACCTGGATCCATCCAGGCTCAAGGAGTCAGGGCTAGAACATTAGATGTCCACTCCTGAACCCATCCTGACCCCCACCCTGCAGGCCTGGATCCAGGGAGGTGTTGGATCTCTCTTTGTCTGATCCTCTGCTGAGGTCAACATGCCATGGAGACCCGACCAGACCAGAACTCCATGGTACCAGGACCTCAGGAACCAACAGAACCCTCCACCACATTGAGGTGGTAATTCTGCTAAACGTGTCTGGATGTGAGAAACTCACCAACTTCCAACACATTTCCTGCATTTTCCCCCAGCTGACCTCTGGACTGATGGAGGAAACAGCCACCTACCTGCAGTCTGGATCAGTTAGACTGAAGCGGTTCTGGAAACACAGAACACATTTAGAACAGTAGATACTGGGAAGATCAGGAGATAATCAGTGGAAGAACGTCTGCTTCTCATTAGAAATGATAATCCATCCAACATGATGGAGCCAATGTGGTTGTAGGTTGTAGCTACTAGAGCAGCTTTGGTTCACATCAGTTTATTTCTAAAGCTCTGATTCACAACAGATGTCGTCTAGAGACACTTTACAAAACATCCAGTTTAGACACAGAAATTTACAGTCAGTCCAGTTTCATTATTTAAACTCCATGTAATTTTAATCCCAGTTAGAAAACATGGCAATTAAGATCAGTTTTCATTCAAATTCAGATGAATTTCTATTGAATGAATAAATGAAGCTGACAACTCATCGCATCATGATTTTAATCAGTGATTCTGGTTAAAATGGAGAAAACTGTCAGTTCTGACTAGTGGGCATCAGCTGCTTCACTTCATTATTGATCAGGCATCTAGAACAACCTCTATTCTGGACTCAGCAGTGGATCAGCTTTGGTTCCACCTCAGTACGTTACAAACACAACACCAAGACCTAATGAAGCTCCATCAGAACCTCCTTGATGGTCCGAGTGAAAAGGACTCAGGATTCTTCTCCATGTCAGAGCTCAACACTAACATCACCAAACTGTCCTCTCAGTCATTTCTAACCAACATGTTTGTCTCAGAAACAGCTCTTTCTGCTCTAGAAACAAGGCTGGACTTTATTCAGGACGATCAATGATCAGGAACATGATGGAGGATTGGATCGGTTCTGATGGAAACCATTTAGAACATCAAGTTTATGATCTGCCTGATTCTGTTATGTCTCAGCTCTGTATTTTATAAAAAAGTCATATTTAAAAAGAAATTAAACAAAACTCTCCAAAAGTATTAAAATATGTTTTTGACAGGATTCCACTGAGACGTAAACATCAACCAGAACCAGAACCCAGCTGTGTGTCCTTAAAGAGCGACAGGTCAAAGGATCTTCCTCTTCACTTCAAATCTTCAGGACCTGCATCCTCAGAGAGGTGAGCTGTATCTAACTGCTGTAACTGTGGAAACTGAGTCAGTCTGAAATGTTTTTATTCCAACATGTGTTTAACGTGAGCTCAGCTCTTTTTCCCACATTTCTATGTTCATATGTGAAGCGGTGTGTGTTGGATGTTCTCCAGAACCACAGCAGTGAAAGTGGAAAGAATGGATGTTGTTGGAGGCGTCCTGGATGCTGCTACATCATGTTTAACAGCTCTGATCTGTTTGCTTTTGGGCCTCATTGATTAGTCGCCATCATTAAACACTTTTCTCTGCTTAAAGTCAAAGATTTAGTTTGGACTGGAGCTCACTCTGATTGGTTGTGTGAAAATTTAGAACCCGGTCATATAGCTGTTCACCAGTAAAAGTCCCAACACCAAACCTTCTTCATTATGATACGAAGATTTAATCAAGATTGTTTTGCGTCATATTGAAGTAAATAGTATTTAAATAACATTTTATTGAGTCTGTAAAATAAACCATTTATCACACTTAGAGTTTGGTGAATTGTGGTGAAGATGAACCTTTCCCTGAAATCTTTATTGTTGAGCCTTCCTTTAAAGTAACTGACAAAGGTTTTATTCAGATATAAACAAAGATACACACAAAAAATACATTAATTCTCCTTTAATATTGTGGATAAAAATCTCTAAACTGGACATAAAGAAAGGAAGTGTCCCCACCAAAAGACCTCCACAGGGTCCAGAGCCTTCAGCATCTCAGGATGAATCTCCTTGACTCCTGTTTCCATGACAACAGGGAGCTTTTTACCTCCTTCACTGACCTCAGAGAAAATGATGGACTCACCTTCCTCCAAGGACTCAGACTCTGTCCCCTCCATGGAAGAGATGGTGACCAGACTGAGGAGATCCTTGGAACACTTCTTCTACCACACAAACAGAATTCTAAATACAGGCATGCAGTTCCCCAAACCAGAGAAAGCCGGGGATGGACCGTCCTTTTGGACCCAACAGTTTGACAGAACTTTTTCAGGGCAAACTCAAGCCCCGTGAGTTCCCCCATATCTACCAGAATTATCTCTGAGTAACCCCAGAAAAAGTCCCACCCTCTGCAGGAGTTTGTTTCCAGAACCCAAGCTGTCCATGGAGGTGAGTCCAAACATCTAGCTGGTACCAGTTAACCTCCTACTCCAGCTCTGGTTCCTGACCCACCAGTGAGATGAACCTCCTGGTCTCTAGATCCAGAATATGATCCCAGTAATTATATGCCTAGCTCCTCGTACTCACCTGTTACCCAACTCCTATAGAACCAGACCTCGCTGCAGATGGTGGCCCATATGGAGGGGGTTCTGTAGCTTTTGGACCTGGATCCATCCAGGCTCAAGGAGTCAGGGCTAGAACATTAGATGTCCACTCCTGAACCCATCCTGACCCCCACCCTGCAGGCCTGGATCCAGGGAGGTGTTGGATCTCTCTTTGTCTGATCCTCTGCTGAGGTCAACATGCCATGGAGACCCGACCAGACCAGAACTCCATGGTACCAGGACCTCAGGAACCAACAGAACCCTCCACCACATTGAGGTGGTAATTCTGCTAAACGTGTCTGGATGTGAGAAACTCACCAACTTCCAACACATTTCCTGCATTTTCCCCCAGCTGACCTCTGGACTGATGGAGGAAACAGCCACCTACCTGCAGTCTGGATCAGTTAGACTGAAGCGGTTCTGGAAACACAGAACACATTTAGAACAGTAGATACTGGGAAGATCAGGAGATAATCAGTGGAAGAACGTCTGCTTCTCATTAGAAATGATAATCCATCCAACATGATGGAGCCAATGTGGTTGTAGGTTGTAGCTACTAGAGCAGCTTTGGTTCACATCAGTTTATTTCTAAAGCTCTGATTCACAACAGATGTCGTCTAGAGACACTTTACAAAACATCCAGTTTAGACACAGAAATTTACAGTCAGTCCAGTTTCATTATTTAAACTCCATGTAATTTTAATCCCAGTTAGAAAACATGGCAATTAAGATCAGTTTTCATTCAAATTCAGATGAATTTCTATTGAATGAATAAATGAAGCTGACAACTCATCGCATCATGATTTTAATCAGTGATTCTGGTTAAAATGGAGAAAACTGTCAGTTCTGACTAGTGGGCATCAGCTGCTTCACTTCATTATTGATCAGGCATCTAGAACAACCTCTATTCTGGACTCAGCAGTGGATCAGCTTTGGTTCCACCTCAGTACGTTACAAACACAACACCAAGACCTAATGAAGCTCCATCAGAACCTCCTTGATGGTCCGAGTGAAAAGGACTCAGGATTCTTCTCCATGTCAGAGCTCAACACTAACTATCACCAAACTGTCCTCTCAGTCATTTCTAACCAACATGTTTGTCTCAGAAACAGCTCTTTCTGCTCTAGAAACAAGGCTGGACTTTATTCAGGACGATCAATGATCAGGAACATGATGGAGGATTGGATCGGTTCTGATGGAAACCATTTAGAACATCAAGTTTATGATCTGCCTGATTCTGTTATGTCTCAGCTCTGTATTTTATAAAAAAGTCATATTTAAAAAGAAATTAAACAAAACTCTCCAAAAGTATTAAAATATGTTTTTGACAGGATTCCACTGAGACGTAAACATCAACCAGAACCAGAACCCAGCTGTGTGTCCTTAAAGAGCAACAGGTCAAAGGATCTTCCTCTTCACTTCAAATCTTCAGGACCTGCATCCTCAGAGAGGTGAGCTGTATCTAACTGCTGTAACTGTGGAAACTGAGTCAGTCTGAAATGTTTTTATTCCAACATGTGTTTAACGTGAGCTCAGCTCTTTTTCCCACATTTCTATGTTCATATGTGAAGCGGTGTGTGTTGGATGTTCTCCAGAACCACAGCAGTGAAAGTGGAAAGAATGGATGTTGTTGGAGGCGTCCTGGATGCTGCTACATCATGTTTAACAGCTCTGATCTGTTTGCTTTTGGGCCTCATTGATTAGTCGCCATCATTAAACACTTTTCTCTGCTTAAAGTCAAAGATTTAGTTTGGACTGGAGCTCACTCTGATTGGTTGTGTGAAAATTTAGAACCCGGTCATATAGCTGTTCACCAGTAAAAGTCCCAACACCAAACCTTCTTCATTATGATACGAAGATTTAATCAAGATTGTTTTGCGTCATATTGAAGTAAATAGTATTTAAATAACATTTTATTGAGTCTGTAAAATAAACCATTTATCACACTTAGAGTTTGGTGAATTGTGGTGAAGATGAACCTTTCCCTGAAATCTTTATTGTTGAGCCTTCCTTTAAAGTAACTGACAAAGGTTTTATTCAGATATAAACAAAGATACACACAAAAAATACATTAATTCTCCTTTAATATTGTGGATAAAAATCTCTAAACTGGACATAAAGAAAGGAAAGTGTCCCCACCAAAAGACCTCCACAGGGTCCAGAGCCTTCAGCATCTCAGGATGAATCTCCTTGACTCCTGTTTCCATGACAACAGGGAGCTTTTTACCTCCTTCACTGACCTCAGAGAAAATGATGGACTCACCTTCCTCCAAGGACTCAGACTCTGTCCCCTCCATGGAAGAGATGGTGACCAGACTGAGGAGATCCTTGGAACACTTCTTCTACCACACAAACAGAATTCTAAATACAGGCATGCAGTTCCCCAAACCAGAGAAAGCCGGGGATGGACCGTCCTTTTGGACCCAACAGTTTGACAGAACTTTTTCAGGGCAAACTCAAGCCCCGTGAGTTCCCCCATATCTACCAGAATTATCTCTGAGTAACCCCAGAAAAAGTCCCACCCTCTGCAGGAGTTTGTTTCCAGAACCCAAGCTGTCCATGGAGGTGAGTCCAAACATCTAGCTGGTACCAGTTAACCTCCTACTCCAGCTCTGGTTCCTGACCCACCAGTGAGATGAACCTCCTGGTCTCTAGATCCAGAATATGATCCCAGTAATTATATGCCTAGCTCCTCGTACTCACCTGTTACCCAACTCCTATAGAACCAGACCTCCCTGCAGATGGTGGCCCACTATGGAGGGGGTTCTGTAGCTTTTGGACCTGGATCCATCCAGGCTCAAGGAGTCAGGGCTAGAACATTAGATGTCCACTCCTGAACCCATCCTGACCCCCACCCTGCAGGCCTGGATCCAGGGAGGTGTTGGATCTCTCTTTGTCTGATCCTCTGCTGAGGTCAACATGCCATGGAGACCCGACCAGACCAGAACTCCATGGTACCAGGACCTCAGGAACCAACAGAACCCTCCACCACATTGAGGTGGTAATTCTGCTAAACGTGTCTGGATGTGAGAAACTCACCAACTTCCAACACATTTCCTGCATTTTCCCCCAGCTGACCTCTGGACTGATGGAGGAAACAGCCACCTACCTGCAGTCTGGATCAGTTAGACTGAAGCGGTTCTGGAAACCCAGAACACATTTAGAACAGTAGATACTGGGAAGATCAGGAGATAATCAGTGGAAGAACGTCTGCTTCTCATTAGAAATGATAATCCATCCAACATGATGGAGCCAATGTGGTTGTAGGTTGTAGCTACTAGAGCAGCTTTGGTTCACATCAGTTTATTTCTAAAGCTCTGATTCACAACAGATGTCGTCTAGAGACACTTTACAAAACATCCAGTTTAGACACAGAAATTTACAGTCAGTCCAGTTTCATTATTTAAACTCCATGTAATTTTAATCCCAGTTAGAAAACATGGCAATTAAGACCAGTTTTCATTCAAATTCAGATGAATTTCTATTGAATGAATAAATGAAGCTGACAACTCATCGCATCATGATTTTAATCAGTGATTCTGGTTAAAATGGAGAAAACTGTCAGTTCTGACTAGTGGGCATCAGCTGCTTCACTTCATTATTGATCAGGCATCTAGAACAACCTCTATTCTGGACTCAGCAGTGGATCAGCTTTGGTTCCACCTCAGTACGTTACAAACACAACACCAAGACCTAATGAAGCTCCATCAGAACCTCCTTGATGGTCCGAGTGAAAAGGACTCAGGATTCTTCTCCATGTCAGAGCTCAACACTAACATCACCAAACTGTCCTCTCAGTCATTTCTAACCAACATGTTTGTCTCAGAAACAGCTCTTTCTGCTCTAGAAACAAGGCTGGACTTTATTCAGGACGATCAATGATCAGGAACATGATGGAGGATTGGATCGGTTCTGATGGAAACCATTTAGAACATCAAGTTTATGATCTGCCTGATTCTGTTATGTCTCAGCTCTGTATTTTATAAAAAAGTCATATTTAAAAAGAAATTAAACAAAACTCTCCAAAAGTATTAAAATATGTTTTTGACAGGATTCCACTGAGACGTAAACATCAACCAGAACCAGAACCCAGCTGTGTGTCCTTAAAGAGCAACAGGTCAAAGGATCTTCCTCTTCACTTCAAATCTTCAGGACCTGCATCCTCAGAGAGGTGAGCTGTATCTAACTGCTGTAACTGTGGAAACTGAGTCAGTCTGAAATGTTTTTATTCCAACATGTGTTTAACGTGAGCTCAGCTCTTTTCCCCACATTTCTATGTTCATATGTGAAGCGGTGTGTGTTGGATGTTCTCCAGAACCACAGCAGTGAAAGTGGAAAGAATGGATGTTGTTGGAGGCGTCCTGGATGCTGCTACATCATGTTTAACAGCTCTGATCTGTTTGCTTTTGGGCCTCATTGATTAGTCGCCATCATTAAACACTTTTCTCTGCTTAAAGTCAAAGATTTAGTTTGGACTGGAGCTCACTCTGATTGGTTGTGTGAAAATTTAGAACCCGGTCATATAGCTGTTCACCAGTAAAAGTCCCAACACCAAACCTTCTTCATTATGATACGAAGATTTAATCAAGATTGTTTTGCGTCATATTGAAGTAAATAGTATTTAAATAACATTTTATTGAGTCTGTAAAATAAACCATTTATCACACTTAGAGTTTGGTGAATTGTGGTGAAGATGAACCTTTCCCTGAAATCTTTATTGTTGAGCCTTCCTTTAAAGTAACTGACAAAGGTTTTATTCAGATATAAACAAAGATACACACAAAAAATACATTAATTCTCCTTTAATATTGTGGATAAAAATCTCTAAACTGGACATAAAGAAAGGAAATGTCCCCACCAAAAGACCTCCACAGGGTCCAGAGCCTTCAGCATCTCAGGATGAATCTCCTTGACTCCTGTTTCCATGACAACAGGGAGCTTTTTACCTCCTTCACTGACCTCAGAGAAAATGATGGACTCACCTTCCTCCAAGGACTCAGACTCTGTCCCCTCCATGGAAGAGATGGTGACCAGACTGAGGAGATCCTTGGAACACTTCTTCTACCACACAAACAGAATTCTAAATACAGGCATGCAGTTCCCCAAACCAGAGAAAGCCGGGGATGGACCGTCCTTTTGGACCCAACAGTTTGACAGAACTTTTTCAGGGCAAACTCAAGCCCCGTGAGTTCCCCCATATCTACCAGAATTATCTCTGAGTAACCCCAGAAAAAGTCCCACCCTCTGCAGGAGTTTGTTTCCAGAACCCAAGCTGTCCATGGAGGTGAGTCCAAACATCTAGCTGGTACCAGTTAACCTCCTACTCCAGCTCTGGTTCCTGACCCACCAGTGAGATGAACCTCCTGGTCTCTAGATCCAGAATATGATCCCAGTAATTATATGCCTAGCTCCTCGTACTCACCTGTTACCCAACTCCTATAGAACCAGACCTCGCTGCAGATGGTGGCCCACATGGAGGGGGTTCTGTAGCTTTTGGACCTGGATCCATCCAGGCTCAAGGAGTCAGGGCTAGAACATTAGATGTCCACTCCTGAACCCATCCTGACCCCCACCCTGCAGGCCTGGATCCAGGGAGGTGTTGGATCTCTCTTTGTCTGATCCTCTGCTGAGGTCAACATGCCATGGAGACCCGACCAGACCAGAACTCCATGGTACCAGGACCTCAGGAACCAACAGAACCCTCCACCACATTGAGGTGGTAATTCTGCTAAACGTGTCTGGATGTGAGAAACTCACCAACTTCCAACACATTTCCTGCATTTTCCCCCAGCTGACCTCTGGACTGATGGAGGAAACAGCCACCTACCTGCAGTCTGGATCAGTTAGACTGAAGCGGTTCTGGAAACCCAGAACACATTTAGAACAGTAGATACTGGGAAGATCAGGAGATAATCAGTGGAAGAACGTCTGCTTCTCATTAGAAATGATAATCCATCCAACATGATGGAGCCAATGTGGTTGTAGGTTGTAGCTACTAGAGCAGCTTTGGTTCACATCAGTTTATTTCTAAAGCTCTGATTCACAACAGATGTCGTCTAGAGACACTTTACAAAACATCCAGTTTAGACACAGAAATTTACAGTCAGTCCAGTTTCATTATTTAAACTCCATTTCATTTTAATCCCAGTTAGAAAACATGGCAATTAAGATCAGTTTTCATTCAAATTCAGATGAATTTCTATTGAATGAATAAATGAAGCTGACAACTCATCGCATCATGATTTTAATCAGTGATTCTGGTTAAAATGGAGAAAACTGTCAGTTCTGACTAGTGGGCATCAGCTGCTTCACTTCATTATTGATCAGGCATCTAGAACAACCTCTATTCTGGACTCAGCAGTGGATCAGCTTTGGTTCCACCTCAGTACGTTACAAACACAACACCAAGACCTAATGAAGCTCCATCAGAACCTCCTTGATGGTCCGAGTGAAAAGGACTCAGGATTCTTCTCCATGTCAGAGCTCAACACTAATATCACCAAACTGTCCTCTCAGTCATTTCTAACCAACATGTTTGTCTCAGAAACAGCTCTTTCTGCTCTAGAAACAAGGCTGGACTTTATTCAGGAGGATCAATGATCAGGAACATGATGGAGGATTGGATCGGTTCTGATGGAACCATTTAGAACATCAAGTTTATGATCTGCCTGATTCTGTTATGTCTCAGCTCTGTATTTTATAAAAAAGTCATATTTAAAAAGAAATTAAACAAAACTCTCCAAAAGTATTAAAATATGTTTTTGACAGGATTCCACTGAGACGTAAACATCAACCAGAACCAGAACCCAGCTGTGTGTCCTTAAAGAGCAACAGGTCAAAGGATCTTCCTCTTCACTTCAAATCTCCTGGAGCTCCATCCTCAGAGAGGTGAGCTGTATCTAACTGCTGTAACTGTGGAAACTGAGTCAGTCTGAAATGTTTTTATTCCAACATGTGTTTAACGTGAGCTCAGCTCTTTTTCCCACATTTCTATGTTCATATGTGAAGCGGTGTGTGTTGGATGTTCTCCAGAACCACAGCAGTGAAAGTGGAAAGAATGGATGTTGTTGGAGGCGTCCTGGATGCTGCTACATCATGTTTAACAGCTCTGATCTGTTTGCTTTTGGGCCTCATTGATTAGTCGCCATCATTAAACACTTTTCTCTGCTTAAAGTCAAAGATTTAGTTTGGACTGGAGCTCACTCTGATTGGTTCTGTTCCATGTTAATGAGCTAACTGGACTCTTTAGTCCCTCTCCCATATTCATAGTGACTGAATCAAATCCAACATGGAACCAACTGGACTTTCTTTCTTTGTTCCTGAACCGTTTTGTCATCGTATCTGAATGTCTTCCTCAGTTTTAGTGACTGAAGAGTTTCAGTTCTTCTCAGCTGGAGCTGGAACAATCACTGGGATCAGAACCAGAGACTTGGTGTTGTTCCCTCACAGGAGTTTAGAGCTGCAGCTGTTCTTCAGCTCTTAAATATCTCAATGGATTTATTACATTTCAGTTGAGCTTCAGACAAGTTAGCAGAACTGCAGCAACTCATTAAAATGGGTCCAGAAATGCTCTGGTCTAAATGCTTCTCTAGATTTTTCTTCAACAGCTTTATTGTTACTTTGGGAAACTAATAAAATCCTGATTTCACTGCAAGGAATCATGTTGTGATATTTTAGCCAATCACCACCCCTAGTATGGACCGGTCTCCTCAGTCGGGGTCTGAGGTTCTGGAAATGACCCGTTACATTTCTTTAAGAGCCAAGAACAGAAACCCAGTTCCTCCCAGTGAGCTCTCAGATGTTCCAGTTCTATCTGCAGACAGAGGTTTGATCCGTTATCTCCAGAAATCAGCTGCCCTGTTCTGATGAAAACACCTTCATGTCTTCATGTCTGGAGTGTTGATGCTGATCAGGAGGTTCTGCTGCTTCCTGGCTCCATGTCAGACTAACAGTGGATCACATTTCCATGACCCGCTGGGAAATAGCTGGTAGAGCCAGTCTGACCCATCAAGACTTGGTTCCTGTGTGCGTTGTGAGAGCAGTTCAGCAGGGAAGGAAAGCTTCATCATGTGGTTGGTGGAACCAAGCTGAGCTGAAGTGGACCATCAGAGGTTCTGCTAGTTCTTAGTGGATCAGCAGGAACATTAAACATCTACAACTACCTGGATCATCTGGTTCTCTGCTCACATCCAGATGTCCTTCATGGACCTTTACCTTCTGATTGTCTCTGTGTGGACAGATGTAATGTGAGCTCACTGGCTTCCAGGGACCTACAGGATCCATTTTAAGATACTCACCATCACATCCAGGACAGAACCTTACATGGACACACAGCCACATATCTCAGACCTCCTCCAGGTCCACACCACCTCAGATCTAGTCATCAGAACCTGCTGGATGTCCCACACACTGTCCTGAAGACCTGTGTGGACAGAACCTTCACCTCCACTGTCTCCAAGCTCTGGGTCACTGTCCCCACCAGCATCAGATCTGCTGACAGTGTGGACAGTTTGAAGTCCCAGTTCAAGACCCACTTTTAAAAATGTCTACTGGGTGGTTCTGGTCTTCATCCTTTTAGTTCATCTTCCTCTTTTTAACTTATTTGTATCGTGTTCATTTGATGCTCAGTTTTTCTGTTTTAAGGACTTTTACTGTGAAGCTCTTGGTGATTTCATCTGTGAAAACAGCTGGATGAATATTTCCTTCCTTCCTAATTGTTCTGGTTCCTCCACAGAGTGGACCAGCAGAACTCAGAGGTTCCCAGAGGTCCGTCTGCCCGGCAGCATCAAACCCAGATGGACTCCATATTTATGGTCTGTACATGTACAACAACTACTTTTCCATGGGTTCTGTTCAGTCGTCTCCATGCTGGACTTTGTGGACCGTCAGTCTGTCCAACATGGTTCTGATGTTTGGATCCATGATCTCAGTCTGATGTGTCCTTCATATATTATTCTGTTCCAGCTGCTGGAGGACAACATTGTCACTTTTGTGAAGAAGGAGCTGAGGAAGATCCAGAAGGTTCTGAGTCCAGATGACCCAGACTGCTCAGAGAGTCAGAGAGATGATGAGGAGGTGTTGGAAGGTGAGGATGAAGAGCAGAGGAGGAGCAGCAGAGAGGCACTGATGAAGATCACTCTGAACTTCCTGAGGAGGATGAAGCAGGAGGAGCTGGCTGACTGTCTGCAGAGCAGTAAGAGGATTTCTACAAAGATTTAACCTGATGGATAAATCTCACATTTACTGATGTCTGAAGAGATGGAATCACATTTATTCACATCATCTTCAGAAGATCATTTGGTTTCCTTCCTGATTTTACTTTTTGTGTTCATTTAGAACATCCTGCTGCGGTTTGTCAACATCAACTTAAATCTGGTCTGAAGGAGAAGTTCCAGTGTTTGTTTGAGGGGATCGCTAAAGCAGGAAGTCCAACCCTTCTGAACCAGATCTACACAGAGCTCTACATCACAGAGGGAGGGACTGGAGAGGTCAATGATGAACATGAGGTCAGACAGATTGAAACAGCATCCAGGAAACAACACAGACCAGAAACAACCATCAGACAAGAAGACATCTTTAAAGTCCCACCTGGAAGAGATCAACCAATCACAACAGTGATGACAAAGGGAGTGGCTGGCATTGGGAAAACAGTCTTAACCCAGAAGTTCACTCTGGACTGGGCTGAAGACAAAGCCCACCAGAACATCCACTTCATATTTCCATTCACCTTCAGAGAGCTGAATGTGCTGAAAGAGAAAAAGTTCAGCTTGGTGGACCTTGTTCATCACTTCTTTACTGAAACCAAAGAAATCTGCAGCTTTGAACACTTCCAGGTTCTGTTCATCTTTGATGGTCTGGATGAGAGTCGACTTCCTCTGGACTTCCAGAAGCAGGAGATCCTGACTGATGCTACAGAGTCCACCTCAGTGGATGTTCTGCTGACAAACCTCATCAGGGGGAAACTGCTTCCCTCTGCTCGCCTCTGGATAACCACACGACCTGCAGCAGCCAATCAGATCCCTCCTGAGTGTGTTGGCATGGTGACAGAGGTCAGAGGGTTCACTGACCCACTGAAGGAGGAGTACTTCAGGAAGAGATTCAGAGATGAGGAGCAGGCCAGGAGGATCATCTCCCACATGAAGACATCAAGAAGCCTCCACATCATGTGCCACATCCCAGTCTTCTGCTGGATCACTGCTACGGTTCTGGAGGACGTGTTGGAGACCAGAGAGGGAGGAGAGCTGCCCAGCACCCTGACTGAGATGTACATCCACTTCCTGGTGGTTCAGACCAAAGTGAAGAAGGTCAAGTATGATGGAGGAGCTGGAACAGATCCACACTGGAGTCCAGAGAGCCGGAAGATGATTGAGTCTCTGGGAAAACTGGCTTTTGATCAGCTGCAGAAAGGAAACCTGATCTTCTATGAATCAGACCTGACAGAGTGTGGCATCGATATCAGAGCAGCCTCAGTGTACTCAGGAGTGTTCACACAGATCTTTAGAGAGGAGAGAGGGCTGTACCAGGACAAGGTGTTCTGCTTCATCCATCTGAGTCTTCAGGAGTTTCTGGCTGCTCTTCATGTTCATCTGACTTTCATCAACTCTGGTGTCAACCTGATGGAAGAAACACAAACATCTAAGGAGTCCTCAGTTTCTAAGGACCCTAAACCAAAGTCTCTTCACCAGACAGCTGTTGATCAGGCCTTACAGAGTCCAAATGGACACCTGGACTTGTTCCTCCGGTTCCTCCTGGGACTTTCACTGCAGACCAATCAGAGACTCCTACAAGGTCTGCTGACACAGACAGGAAGTAGCTCACAGACCAATCAGGAAACAGTTCAGTACATCAAGAAGAAGATCAGTCAGAATGTGTCTGCAGAGAAGCGCATCAATCTGTTCCACTGTCTGAATGAACTGAAGGATCGTTCTCTAGTGGAGGAGATCCAACAGTCTCTGCGTTCAGGAAGTCTCTCCACAGATAAAATGTCTCGTGCTCAGTGGTCAGCTCTGATCTTCATCTTAGTGTCATCAGCAGAAGATCCGGCTGTGTCCTCCCGCCTTAAAGAACTGGACCTGAGCAACAAGCCCCTGCAGGATTCAGGAGTGAAGCTTCTCTCTGCTGGACTGGAGAGTCCAAACTGGAAACTGGAAACTCTCAGGTACAAAGTTCTCCATCCCGTAGAAACCAGATTTCTGTCCATTACCTGATAAAACATGATGGAAATGTTAGTTCACTGATAGATTTGTCAACTTTTGTCTGACCTTTACTCCCTATGAATAGAAAACAGGCACAGATTCACCATATAGGAGTGATTCTGAAAGGTTTTTTGTGCCCCATTAAAGAATAAACATTTCCAAGACCTCCGACAACAAAATGTGTAAGAAATGTAACTTTTATTGATTTCTCTTTTAATGCATTAAAACAGTCGCTCTGAAGATTATGCAGAATTTAAAATCTAAATACACAGTAAAACAATACTCCACGCATCGGCGTTGCAGGAGCCATCACTAGCATTTACAATGCAGACTAACTAACGTTTATAGCGTTACCTACTCTTGGATTATTCCCTGTAATGGTAGTAATACTCGGGGGAGAGGGGGGGCACTCACAGTTGCCAAATGGTCAGACGGTGATAAATATTTATATGCTTAAATATGAAAAAGTAAAAAACATGACTGTAATGTCCCAGTAAAAATAATGTGCAATGCCTGACGTTGCAGGTCACTAAATTCCACACCCTTTCTCTATACCCACGCACTATTCAGAACAGATAAAACAGGAATGAATCTTAAGCGAAATCTCCTTTGTTTAGACCTGTATAAAAGTAACTAAATTAAGGGAATGAATTACATATCTTGGCGCATAATTTCTTAAACAGAGGGAATATTTGTTTATTTATTTTGTTTGAAGGCCTGAAGGGCTCTGTACATTACAGATGTGTGGTGTGTTTGGTATATTATTAGTGACTTTCTTGAATGTCATTTTTTTTTGTTCTGTAAAACACAGCTCTCAACTGTACAGGAGAGCTGATGTAAAAGAAGGGATGTCTTAAATCAATATGCTCTCCTTTATCCGTTATCTAGAGGAGCTCTGAATGAACCGTGGCAAAAAATTTATAAAGTCATTTAATATATAAAACGATGTGAAAAGACATTATTTTAATACGAAGTCCTAAGCTAATTGTAGAAAACAGTAATTTAATATAAAAAGAAGGATATGAAAAAAAAAAAAAAAAAAAGAAGGATATGAGCAAACATGCATGCTTTGGTTTCAACATCCCCGCCAGTACTGCATGGCGGCTAGAAGCTGATCTCTCTATTCAGAGCTTTCTTGAATCACCTGATCAAACACCTTAGTGATAGGGTCATGCACCCGCTTGACCAGAGTCAATTCATACAAGGCCTGTGCTACCGCGCTGGCTGTCCCGTTGTCTTGATGGATATTGCGAGCGATTAAAAACAGTTGAATGGCATTGATGAAACGTGCATTATAAAGTACTGGCATTACACAATAGTAATTGCTTTCAAAAAACCCGTCCTCAAGATGCTCCCAACGTTCAGGGTCTGTGAAACTAGGAGTGCCCGTGCCTTTCCTTTCTCATGCATGTATCGGTCGATGGTTTTGTAGAGAAGATGATGCACAACAGTTTTCACTGCTCTAATGAAACCAAAGCGGATCCATCCGTCGTATTCATCCGAGCCCGTGTCAGCCTCTCCTTGGCCGGAGGAAGGTTGCGAGTCATCAGGCTGCAAAGGGTCCGGAAAGGGTGGCTCTCCTTGGCCGCACGGGAGCTGTGTGTCTTCCTCCGGGGAGGCTGGATCTCCTTCACCGGAGAGAAGTTTCGAGTCGTGAGGCTGTGACTCTCTCTCCTGGGTCACCGTGTGAGGTTGTGAATCTTCCTCCTGGATCGCTGTCTGAGGCTGTGAATCTTCATCCTGGGTCTCTGATAGAGAGGGTGTGTTAGGAAGCCTAGAGTCCCATAAAACAGAGTACTCGGGGCTGTCTTTTACGCATCCGGCGGGCCTGGACAAGTCGAAGGTGTGGTTCTTTAGAGCCGTGAGGAGACTCTTCCTCGCTCCGTCGCTTAGGGCTGAAGAATCAGGAGTTGGCGAGGATGTGGATGTGGGTAAATGAGGTTGGTACAGCTCCGGGGAGAATTTGTCGCTGTCCGGGGACCCATGCTGCGGTGATGTTGAAGCGTCTGAAGCGTTTGAAGGAGAGCTATACGGCCCGCAGAATGTCTAACTGCTGCCTGTGTCCTTCCTCATGGTTTCAGATGGTCAGTGAAGTAGCATAGAGTTCTGATCAGCCCGCCAGGCTGTTTTTTTTATACTGTGAAGGGCGTGGTTAACGTGGAAGGGTGGTATTGATTGTTGCGAGCGGCGGGTCTAAAAAGCGAGCGCTTTCTTGACCGCCAAAATGTCTCTCCAGTTGCCACAGTTGCGAAACAGCGTTTAAATCCGGTCTGCTATTCCAATCATCTTGTCACACCATGCATCAAAGGGAATGGCAAGCAATGTCCTGAACACATCGCAGTCAGAGGTGTCAAATAGGTCAGGGTGTATGTGTGTGTTTGTGTGTACAGATTATATGAAATGTAATGGTTCATTATACATATTTGAAGTTGCGTTCATTAGAATTAACCTCGCTGGTTTTGGTTTTCCTATATGCTGTTTGAATCCATCAACATTGTGGTTTAGTAGTAATTTGTTAACCTAGCAAACTGTGTGTATTTTCTTTGTACTATATTCAGTTGTACAAACTACATGTATTTTTAGTTGCAGTGCATAAAACAATATAAAAAAAATCCAGCCAGCAGTAAGATTAAAAACAACAAATTATATCTGGTAAAGCTTAGAAATGCATTGTTAAAAGCGGTGGACTTCAATTCAATAAAACACCATCTCATTGAACTCATTTTACCAGTCAGTTTATTTTTGGAATTAGACGAATCTGATGAATCTGACATCATCATTGTCAATAATAGGTATAATGAATAATATCGATTGTTAGAATAAAACAAGAAAAAGAATAATTAGTCGTTGTAAACGCCCCGAGAGGAGTTGAGTTTTTACTGATCAACTTAAAAATATTTCATGGCTGTGTGAAAGAGAAATGTTTGACAGAGCTGTGTTAGAGAAATTAAGTTTATATTAAGGTAAGATTTACAACTCATGTTGGGAAGCTATTGATAAAAAGTTTTTTTTTTCAGTTGATATATCACGATTGTTTTTTATCATGTAGTTTTTTTTCCTTTGCTTTAGCACAGTTGTGGGGGGGGGGGGGGGTTGGGGTGGATGGATCTTTGAATTACTTTTTCATTTACTTTACAAACACAAATAGATCCTGCAACCCTTGGTGAATGCCGCTGTTTTATAGAGTTTGCATTCAACCACTTTGATAAAATCTGCAAATCTTTGATGACATTAGCATTAAGAACCCGACATACATTACAACTGTGGATAGTAACTATATTTGACACCCTAAGGTGGGTGTCAATGGCATATATGCTATAAAAAACCCACCAATTCTTATTCCTTTGAATTAATCTTGCAGAATCTTTTTTAGTATGAAGTATTATGGTTCATACTAGGATGGTTAGTATGAAGTTGTCCAATAGTAGTTGTCTATTTGTTGAAGGTGTCTAATTTCAGTGGTTAAATACACGCTGCTTTGTTTTACAACTGTCACCCAAATAATTTATTTTATAGCAGTAATTGTTTGCAATTGGTTGACCTCCTAGATGCAACAGACTATTTTGTCTCTTGAATTTTACCTTTATTTTTGGAAGACTGTGTGCTGAAATTATACTGTTCATTAGAAACTGAAATCAGAATGGAGTCAAATAAGAATTCCTGAAACAATATCGTATAGCTTTTACTTAATAAACTTTTAAAACTACACATAAGTTTTTCTGTATAGGTTCATTATTTCATGTACTTAATAACTCTAGCTGACACCCACCTGAAGAGTGCATTTAGCAGTTATGTTTACTGAAGTACTGGCCCAAACGGGACACATTAACATTAACCAGCCCCAAGTCAGACAATAACTAAATGTTACTACTTGTAGCAAGGAGCGGACCGGAGTTAGTCTTAGATTTATATTTGACAGTGCTTGCTTTGCTTTGCTTTTGCATAGGTTAACAAACTCTTCCAAGTCCTCCTATTACAAAGGTAGAAACAGTAATCTATTTAAAGACATAAAAAGGTTTATGGTTTGCTGGTGAAATGGAGGGTATATCCACCGCTACTTGAGTCTGAGTGATGGTCTCAGATAGAATTAAACAAGAAAACATTCAAAAAAAGCTAAATAACCCTTAGAAAACATGCAATAACTTTTTCATATAGGTGTTTTCTAGTGTATTATTATAATAAACCATGTTTACCAATGGTTTTAGATGAGTTTTTAAAAGGTTTAAGATCCTCACGAGGAGCAATGCATGATGGGAAATTTCAGCTCCCCCACCGTCACCCGGGTGTAGAATTGAGGAAAATATGCTTTTGATGTCATCCAGGCACAAAATAAATCTAGCTAACATAAAAGACGATATGTACTTTATTGATCCGACAAGTGGGGAATTATCGAGCAGCAGCAGCGGGTTAACATATAGAAATCAAGCTAAACATGTCTATACATTCTTACATCCTGTAGTTAAATCTGTTTTGTTCCATAAGAGGCTACGGGTTTAAATAAAGGTGAGCTATTTCAAATAAGTGTGAAAAATATCAGAAGAATAATGGTTTTAGTTGCTCCTTTGTAGAAATATTTCAGGCTTTTGTTTTGTTTGTTTTCTTACATCGTTACTGCATTTAAGATACAAAATTAGAGATGAGTGACAAAAACTGATTTATTCATTATACACATTTTGGAATCCTGAGCAAAAGAGGGGAATATTTAAAAACCTAGTGGGTAAAAAGTTATAATAAATAATAAATAAGATGGTGTTCAAAACCTCTGTTTTTTTTTTTACATTTTGTCATGTTACAGACACAACTTTCAATGGATTGTTTGGCTTCAAACCCAGCCGCAGTGCTTTCCAAAAAGCTAAAGCTTATTCTCTTCTGACCGAAGCACACACTTCCAGTCAGTTAAGAACATTTAAGTTTTCAGTTTGTGATTGTAGCACAGAGTAGGCTTTTTTTTCTACCCTGAATCCCAAGCTGGTTGATACATAATATAACATACATAATAAACCATACATAATGGTTTTAGAGATTTTGTATCCCGAAAATGCTGCACTTTGCTAATCAAAAAACAATTGTTTATTATTAAGACATTTAGTTTTATCCATACTGCAGGCTAAAGGTATAGCTACAGGGAAACTGGTCAGAGTAAAAAAAAAAAGGGACTTTAACTGAAACTAGAAAAAGCTGTTCCTGCGTAACAGCGAGTGAGAATGCTAATCTGCAGAATGTTTGAGCAGAAGATGCAGAAAACATTGAAATCAGATTTGAAGAATTTGAAAAATTTAAGAATTGGAAGAAATAGAAAAATTTGAAGGAATTTGAAAAATATGAAGAATTTGAAATATTTGAAGAAATTTTAAGACTTTTAAAAATTTGAAGACATTTGGAGAATTTGAAAAAAAAATTAAGAATTTGAAAATTTTGAAGAAATTTGAAAAAAATTGAAAAATTTAAAAAAATTGAAGAATTTGAAGATTAAGAACAATTTGAAGTATATATACTTACAATTTGAATTGGAAGTATAGGAAGAATGTGAAGAATTTGGAGGAATGTGAAGAATTTGAAGGAATGTGAAGGAATTTGAAGCAATTTGCATTGATTTCAATGGGAACAGCCAAAAAAAATCAGACAAAAAGTGAAATATTTTAAAAAGTGTAAAAGTTAGCATAACCATGAGTCATAGCAGGCATGCCGGGAACGAGCCGAACGTTTTGACACCAAAATTGTTGAAATCGGTTGAAGTATGCGGGAGTAGTTAGACGCCGATGGAATAATTCTTTCAGCATGAGTATCAGCAGGCTTTTGAGGACTGTGGTGCTCATTTTTATGTTTGTACAAAAATCGGTGTAGGCATGGCAACGATGTAAAAAAGTGCATTCAATTCAATTCAATTTTATTTATATAGCACCAAATCATGAAACATGTCATCTCAAGGCACTTTACAAAATCAAGTTCAATCATATTATACAGATTGGGTCAGATTATACAGATTGGTCAAAAATGTCCTACATAAGGAAACCAGTTGATTGCATCAAAGTCCCGACAAGCAGCATTCACTCCTGGGGAAGCGTAGAGCCACAGGGAGAGTCGTCTGCATTGTACATGGCTTTGCTGCAATCCCTCATACTGAGCAAGCATGAAGCGACAGTGGGAAGAAAAACTCCCCATTAACGGGAAGGAAAACCTCTTGCAGAACCGGGCTCAGTATGAACGGTCATCTGCCTCGACCGACTGGGGGTTACAGAAGACAGAACAGAGACACAACAAGAGAGACAAAAAAGCACAGAAGCACACATTGATCTAGTAATCTGTTCTACATTAGATGGTAGTAGCGGGTGAGCCGTCTTCTCTGGATGATGTCACAGTTAACAGAACGCCAGACCAGGTGTACCTACTATGAAGGGAAAAAGAGAAAGAAAAAAGTTAAAAGCTGAAATGACAACAGTCATTTCAATGTAATACAATTCAAAACTGGAGAACAGTAGACTGAAGAACAGTAGAAATCAGAGTGAGAAAATTAGACCCTGATGTCCTCCAGCAGCCTAGGCCTATCACAGCACAACTATAGAGATAGCTCAGGGTATGAGCCACTCTAACTATAAGCTTTGTCAAAAAGGAAAGTTTTAAGGTTATTCTTAAAAATAGATAGGGTGTCTGCCTCACGGACCAAAACTGGGAGTTGGTTCCACAGGAGAGGAACCTGATAGCTAAAGGATCTGCCTCCCATTCTACTTTTAGAGACTCTAGGAACCACCAGCAGACCTGCAGTCTGAGAGCGAAGTGCTCTGTTAGGAACATACGGGGTAATCAGAGCTCTGATATCCTGGACCTGCATCATTTAGAAGGATGCAGGTCCAAAAGCGTTTTTAGGATTTTGCACATTCGCTACTCCCGAACAAATTGTTTCTGCGGCAAAACGATAACAGTTATCGACAAAATTCCTTTTTTGTGAGTGCCAGAAGGGTCTGGACATGAATGTGTGAAAGTCTCGTGCCTGTACATAAAACGGTTTAGGAGTAGCGACGATGTGAAAACATGTGTCGCTTGGGAATGTCAGGTGTGATTTTTCACCACACCTCAATAGAAAATCAATGGAGAGCTTTTAGGCTTTGTGGTGCTCTGGGGTGATTTGCGAAAAATCTATAAATCCCACACCAATGATGGTTACATTTCCAGAATCCAGACAAAACTTCCTACGTTTTGATGTATAATTTATGTGCATAGAGTGAAAATTGAGTGAGTGAGAAGAAGTTGTTGGAAGAAGAAAAATGTATTGGAAAATCTACAGTGGCCACTCTAAGTGAACTCCCTAGCAACCATAGCAACGCATTCATTTTTCTGAATTTTATGAAAATGCAAAATAATTTTAAGGAGGTACTATATGAAAATGGTAAAAGATATGAAAAAGCTGAAGTAGCTGAAGATAGCTGAATGTTATTTGAACATTTTAAAACCTGAATGGCGTTTCTAGCTGAAAGTAGGCTGAAGCAGTAAGCTGTCAAAAAGAATTTGAAGGATTCTCCATTCAATTTTAATGAGAGCAAAAAACTCACAAAAAGTTAAATATTTTAAATATTATAAAAGTTACAATTACCAAAAGACATAGCAGTAATGTCGTAAACGAGCTGAACGTTTTGATACGAAAATTGTTTAAATCGGTTGAAGTATGCAGGAGTAGTTAGATGCCGAAAAACGTACGGAATAATAATCAAGACCTGAAGGAACTTAATAAGTGAGAATGCTGTATAGCATACAGCTTCTTCTAGTCAGTGAGAATGCTGTATAGCATTCTCACTGACTAGAAAAAGCTGTTCCTGCATAACAGCGAGTGAGAATGCTTATCTGCAGAATGATTGAGCAGAAGATGCAGAAAACATTGAAATCAAATTTAAAGAATTTAAAAAAATTCGAAGGAATTTGTAAAATTTGAAGAATTTGAAATATTTGAAGAAATTTGAAGAATTTGAAGATTAAGAACAGTTAGAAGAATTAGAAGTATAGAAACAATGTGAAGAATTTGAAGAATATGAAGAATTTGAAGAAATTTGAAGCAATTTGCATTGATTTCAATTGGAACAGCCAACAGATGCATTCAAATAGTCACCAGAGTAAAGAAATGTATATTATATGTGAATTATGTGCGCCCTTTGGAAGTAATTTCGATAAAACTTGCTGTTTAAGCGAAAAAGCCCGAACATTCTTCAATCGGGCTGTTTTGGAATGTGACGTCACAAACAGAACTAGTACTGTGCATCCAGCTGCTAACACTACGACTTTCGCTACTGATTTATTAAATTTAATTAATAACTCTTACTCTATGTACAAAAAATGTATAAAAAAAACAGTCTGATACATCTACAAACTCCACCTCAAGCATCGGCGACTCCGATACCAAATATATATACGAAGAAACGTAGTTTGAACAAGGTGAACCTGAGGAGACTATATCTAACGCTGCCTAAGACATAGAGCCCATGCTCCATTGTAAGTACCCCTCAAAATCCTCGCTTGTGAAGTGTGAATTGCATAAAACACTTTTGTCACTGCCGGCAATCCAGTCCTTTCGCGCATTTCTTTTACAAATTTATCCCATTTCTTTCGGACCTTTTGATCCACCGGTCAAGTATGTAGCTCTACTTTCTGGCCTGCACTAGACCGTGGTGAAGTTGGTTTGACATGGACATTCAAGCTCCACGGAGTCAGCGGAGCACTCTTGAGAAACAAAAATCAAATCAGATTTGTTGACAGTCCCACCGCGTATGGGAGAAGGGAGCAGCTGAGAGACGCTGGCCGAAATCGGAGTCCTTCGACCGGATCAACCATGAGCTAGATCCCGCGAACTTGAATGTCCAATGTCAAACCAACTTCACCTCGGTCTGCAGTACAGCCACTAACTACGCACCTAGAAGGCATTTTATTGTGGACTTAGTTAGACAATTTTTTTAATATACGTACATGTACAATGTATGCAAACCCTCTGGCATGAGTCTGTGAAAAGGATTAATAGGACAAAAACACCGAAATAATCCTTAGTGAACAATGTTTGTTTTAACCTACTGGGCGGGTCTTCCTCTCTGCTGAAGCGCTGTCTCCCCGACTCTGCATTTTGATGTTACACAAACATGTCTGAACGTCCATCCATCCATTTTCTGACCCGCTTAATCCCTCATGGGGTCGCGGGGGTTGCTGGTGTCTATGTCCCGATATAAAATAATTGTAGTCGTCCAGTGGTTTCATGCTTTCGTGCTCTCTCGTGTGTACTGCCTGCCGTGTTTATAAGGCAACTGTGTATGTCGCCGTACGGAACCCTTGGCCAGCATTTCACAGACTCGCTCCGTCCCTTCAGGCTTTTGCTGTATAAATCTGGCAATATGATACCATCAATCATCAACTTACTCTTGAAACGATCTTGTGATACGTTATCTAAAGAAGAAAAATATGCCGAGAACTCGTCAGTTTCCTTCCAGTCCGGCGCGCATGCGTGATAAACCCGGATGAAAACAATAGCAGTGAACTGGTCTATACGCAACACTAGAAGGCATTTTATTGTGGACTTAGTTCAGCGATTTTTTTTAAAAGCGCAAAGTAGACGTGGATCAGCAGATTTGGTGTGTGAAAGAAGATACTGGAAAACATCCATTTATCCTTGTTCGCCGTACTGGTTGTACAACGTAAACGCCTGTGTGTTTCTATGCAAGTTTGCTGTGCGCATTCTCTGTGTTCTTGAACTGACGTCAGAAATGGCCGATCGTAAACGAAGGCAGCACTCAAACGCGGAATACCAAAATCGGTGTAAAAAATGTGCAATATTTCATATTTAAACTTAATTTGAACACTTTTGATACATGAATATTCAAAGTTTACCTTGTTCTGGAAGTTATTCAACGGTTTTCAGGATGTTTTTCAGTCCAAGAGTTAGACTTTAAAGAATTAAACACTTCCAGGACCTCCGACAACAAAATGTGTCAGAAATTTAACTTTTATTGTTTTCTCTTTTGATGCATTAAAGCAGTCTGTTGTGCAATTATACACTGTTAAAAGTTATTTAATGTTTCATAACTCTCTGTCTGTTAAGTATTGTCTGGTGATGATCAGCTCTTAAGCTGATATCAAGACAACGGTTGAAAGGGATGAATTCGAGCACTAGCGATCTTTTAACAGCAAAACCTGCACACACATAGAATAAAGGAGTGACAACTTCTTTTCAAGTCCAAGAATTTAATAACAGAAATAAAACGAACATCCAGAGAACATCATTATGTAATGCTGTTTACCTGAATTAACACAATATTTCGATTAATAAATCCTCTCTACTAGGCTAGTGAAACTTAACTAATCTACTAAGCAAAATGAAGATAAAAAGAAGCTAAGCTAAGGAACTATTTACATGCAAGACAAACAAAAGACAAACAAAAGTGGTTGATCATAATCAGAATACTTCAGTGAATCCTGGTTCACTGCAGATCTGATTAACAAAAACATGGAATGGAGTTAAAAAAACATCTGCCATGTATTTCAATCCATTCACAATGCAAAGCCCAAGTCAAACAAAACATTATTTGTTGAAATAATATTCTGAGGACCGTTTTGTCCTGTAAAATCATTTAATTCAGAATCGCTTGCCTTTGTTTATGCGATTTTACCTCCGGCCGCTAGGGGTCGCTACAGCGATCATCGCTAACCTGGTTAAAATCTATAGTTATCAAAATTATCTTGAAAACCGGCATTAATATACCATATTGATGCGGGAATAAGGCTCATAACACCATCGGAGGATGGCAGGGCAGAGCGGTTACGCTTTATGCTTTAAAACAAACTCCTTTTTGAAATGTTCGAGACCGGATGTTGGCAAGGCTAATATCCTGTTAACTAGCGAACGCTCGGCGTTAACAAATGAAAGCTTTTGCTTTAATTCTAGTCGTATTGAGTGGCTGGATAACATAAACATTAATATCCCATCAATGTATGAAACCCTTGTGGAGGTAACCTTTCTGGTAAAAGTTTAAAACGCACTCGACAGTGACATGGTACCAAATGCTAGCAATGCTATATTGCTAGCCTTTGTTCAAAACGCCAGGTATACACGGTTCACAAGACATTTCCCAATAAACCTTTTTAACTTCACCATCAGACCGCTGACCAAACCTCTGTCCTTTGTTTCGTGTCAGTCTTGTCCAGTTTTGGCCATTCACGGGAGGAGCGTTGAAGGAGGGAAGTTGTTGACTCACGCTAGCGGGCTAGTGCTTGGTTCTTGGCAGGCTAGCGTTAGCCTTGCAGCAGCATGTGGCTAACGGCGTGGTCTGGGTTGGAGGCCTGGTCCTCAAGGCAGATTCTGACCCCGGTTGCAGTCACAATGGGGTACCGCGAACGAGCTATTTTTAGAAACGTAACGTCACGATGACGTCACATCACGTGGTACGCAGTGGGGCAAACTCCGAAAACCCGCCGCTGTTTTGCTTTAAAAGAGACGCGCGTTAGCCTAGGTTTTACTCGTTGAAACGACTGCTTTTTCCAAATCTAAGACCATGGTTTTTAAACATTGTTGCTATGGAACGTGCAACAGCGACTCGAGGTACGCTGATCGGCCGTATATGAAGGATGTTTTGTTCATTACTTTCCCGAAATTCAAGACTGCCAAGGAGAAATGTGTGCGCTTGGTACACCGGTGCAGTCGGCCTACATATGTAGCAAGCATTTTGTCGGAGGAAAGGGCCCAACCGAAGAACATCCTGACCCAATTCCAGCGACATCAAGTCAAGGTAAGAGTATTTTGGTGACTGACATGTTAATAAAGAAGCGCCTGCTACCATGATCGCATATAGGCTGTCATGGTAGCAGGCGCTAACATGATACCCTGCTACCAGGATAGCCTACTCAAAAACATTTCAAATGAGACAAACATTAAACATATACCGATTCCTGGACGGTGATTGCAAGCAAAAAAAAAAAACGGCCGACGCCGCCATGATCGCCGCGCAGGAAAAAAAACAAAGCTTACCGTTCGATCAAGTCGGCCCGTTTTCCGTCTTTTTAAGCCCTCGACACTCAAGCCATCGTTTGAGCTGAAGGTTGGTGTGTTCTTCGACAGTGCGACCAGTAAACCGTGCGTCTGGGACATCGTCTTGGGAAAGTTTAATGGCTGCAAAGTCGGTCATATCGCTGGTTCTGTTGCGCTTGTAATAGCTGGGTACTCAGTGCGTTCTCTCCTGTGTGCCCTACCTAAGAGGCAAAAGGGGCATTGCTCTTGAGACGGTGACGTCACGTGCGCAGTACCCCATTTGAGCAGATCTCTCCTCGGCATGGGGACGTTGCTTCTGTGCCGGCTTTTCAGCTCTGCGTTGCCAGAAACCAGCTCCGTCTGTGGTGCGCTGAGAAAGCAGAACAAAGCTGGCATAGACGGATTCCTTCACTTCGGCATCTGTTTTAAGCAGAAGTGAGAGACTTATCTTTGAATCGGCTGGCAGTTTCTCCCTATGCCAGGGAGGAACTGAGTTTCAGAAAGGCTCATTCTGACTTAGCTTGCGGCCTCTTCCAGGCCCCATCGATGGTTCCTGGAGGCCACCGTCATCATCGGACATGGCCCTGCCACAAACATTTCTGTTATTTTTGAACATTTGGCAGCAAGTGCTTGAAAAGCAAGTTGTTGCTTTTATTCACAGTTTCTCTGAGCCTCCTGACTTTTTCTCCATCTCAGCATCCTAAATTTCACCTAATGGTAGTTTATTTATAATGAACCAGCTCACAACAAAAGGCAACATAAAGATGGTAAAATCAGACGGATCCATCAATGTTTCCAAGGAGAACATTGGTGACTGATAAGAAATCAACAATTTTTCTGATGAATTGTTTAATAGCAGATTTTTCTCCCTGTCTCCTCAGACTGAGTGGCTGTAACCTCTCAGAGAGAAGCTGTGAAGCTCTGTCCTCAGTTCTCAGCTCCCAGTCCTCCAGTCTCAGAGAACTGGACCTGAGGAACAACAACCTGCAGGATTCAGGAGTGAAGCTTCTCTCTGCTGGACTGGAGAGTCCAAACTGCAGACTGGAAACTCTCAGGTACAAAGTTCTCCATCCTGTTGAAACCAGATTTCTGTCCATTACCTGCTAAAACATGATGGAAATGCTAGTTTAAAGATAGATTTGTTAACTTTTTTTTTACTATAAACAGAAACCAGACACAGATTGTTTCTCAAAGGTTTTTATTGTGTGACCAATTTGAAGAAATTAATATATTCAGGAGCCCCATCCCAACAAAATGTGTCAGAATTGTAACTTTTATAGTTTTCTGTTTTAATGCATTAAATAATAATAATAATAATAATAATAATAATAATAATAATAATAATAATAATAATAGTTGAGCCTTTAGCTAAAAGAGTTATAAATTCATGGCATGAATAAATTACATAAATAATATAATAAATAAGTTCACAGTTTGAAATTGGTCCAAATAAATCATTGCTAAAAACAGTTAAAAATGTTTAGTGTTTCATGTTTCATCAAAGTGAGACATCTCACTTTTGTCAGCTTTGTACGTGAATTACGTGACATAGTGAGTGCTCTTACCTTAAAACTATCTTTGATTTTTCTCCGGGAAAATCATTGTTCCATCAAGTAAGATAGAAAAAACTGTTCATGTTGAAGTAAAATGTGTTCTACACGCTTCCTCCTTAGAAAACATTCGTCTTTGTGAGAATTACTTTGCTCAGAAAGAACTTGAATATGTTTTGAAAGTATTTTTGGTAAAGAGTATGAAAAAATGTCTCACTGATATATTTGTGTTGAAGCTAAGCTAACTAAGCTTGGAAAGACTCTTAAAAAACAAATTTTTAAAAAGACAGAAATATACTAAAAATAATACTACAGAAAAAAAAGTTTAAATAAGTGGGATTTGTAGTTCTGTAATGAGTCTGAGTTCCTGATGGTTTGGGGCGGCAGCAACAAAGTTTTGGTCTCCTAAAGCCGTTGATCTGATGATTACTCAGAATCCATTTTAAATACATTATATTAAATGGTTATTAAAAGCTAGTATTTCAACATTGCCACACTTTTTAACTTTATAATCACAACAATATAAAAGGCTGTTAGCCCGACTCGTACCTGCAGTTAAAACAAAGAATGAAACTAAAATGTTCACTGCCTGCAGACACAGCTCCTGTTAATTTTAACTATCCATGAACCTCATCATCAATAAAATTCAGAGACCCAGAATAAAAAAGATGAAAATAATGCAAAAATAATATCAAGCCATTAGTATTAAAGAAAAACTTCAGTTACATTAGGTTTTATCCTTTTTTAGGAGTTTATTAACATGATGATGTGTTCTGAAAGCAGCCCAGCTTAGCACAGGTTCCGCTACATGTTGCTGCCACTGAGAGACCAAATGTCGCCGCCACCGTCATCATCAGCCATGGCAGCTGTTGACGGCCCTGCCACAAACATTTCTGTTATTTTTGAACATTTGGCAGCAAGTGATTGAAAAGCAAGTTGTTGCTTTTATTCACAGATTCTCTGAGCCTCCTCACTTTTTCTCCATGTTAGCATCATAAATTACACCTAAAGGTAGTTTATTTATAATGAATCAGTTCACAACAAAAGGCAACATAAAGACGTGTAAAATCAGACAGATCCATCAATCTTTCCAAGAAAAACATTGGTGACTGTAAAGAAATCAACAACATTTCTGATGAATTGTTTAATAGCAGATTTTTCTCCCTGTCTCCTCAGACTGAGTTACTGTAACCTCTCAGAGAGAAGCTGTGAAGCTCTGTCCTCAGTTCTCAGCTCCCAGTCCTCCAGTCTCAGAGAACTGGACCTGAGTAACAACAACCTGCAGGATTCAGGAGTGAAGCTTCTCTCTGCTGGACTGGAGAGTCCAAACTGCAGACTGGAAACTCTCAGGTACAAAGTTCTCCATCCTGTTGAAAACAGATTTCTGTCCATTAGCTGTTAAAACATGATGGAAATGTTAGTTCAGTGATTGATTTGTTAACTTCTGTCTGACCTTTGCCTATGAATAGAAACCAGACACAACCTCACCGTATAGGAGTGATTCTCAAAGTGTTTCTTTTGTGACCAATTTGAAGAATGAAATATAATCAGGAGCCCCATCCCAACAAAATGTGTCATAATTATTCAATTCAATTTTATTTATATAGCGCCAATGCATGAAACATGTCATCTCAAGGCACTTTACAAAGTTAAAATCAATCAGATTATACGAATTGGGTTAGATTATACAGATTGGTCAAAAATTTCCTATATAAGGGAACCAGTTGATTGCATCGAAGTCCCAACAAGCAGCATTCACTCCTGGGGAAGCGTAGAGCTACAGGGAGAGTCGTATGCATTGTCCATGGCTTTGCAGTAATCCCTCATACTGAGCAAGCATAAAGCGACAGTGGGAAGAAAAACTCCCCATTAACGGGAAGGAAAACCTCCGGCAGAACCGGGCTCAGTATGAACGGTCATCGGCCTCGACCGACTGGGGTTACAGAAGACAGAGCAGAGACACAACAAGAGAGACAAAGAAACACAGAAGCACACATTGATCCAGTAATTTGTTCCACATTAGATGGTAATAGTGGGTGATCTGTATTCCCTGGTTTCAGTCATAGTTAACAGAATGCCAGACCAGGTGTACCTACTATGAAGAAAAAAGAGAGAGCACAAAAGTTAAAGCTGAAATGACAACAGTCATGCAAAACTGGAGAACAGTAGAACTCAGAGTCAGAAAAATAGGTCCTGATGTCCTCCAGTAGCCTAAGCCTATAGCAGCATAACTATAGAGGTAGCTCAGGGTAACATGAGCCACTCTAACTATAGGCTTTGTCAAAAATGAAAGTTTTAAGATTAGTCTTAAAAGTAGACGGGGTGTCTGCCTCACGGACCAGAACTGGGAGTTGGTTCCACAGGAGAGGAGCCTGATAGCTAAAGGATCTGCCTCCCATTCTACTTTTAGAGACTCTAGGAACCACCAGCAGACCTGCAGCCTGAAAGCGAAGTGCTCTGTTAGGAACATACGGGGTAATCAGAGCTCTGATATATGATGGAGCTTGATTATTAAGGGCTTTATGCATTATAACTTTTATAGTTTTCTGTTTTAATGCAATAAATGATAATAATGTTTCCCTGCCTTTTGTTAAAAGAGTAATAAATTCATGGCATGAATAAATTACATAAATAATATAATAGATGAGTTAATAGTTTAAACTTACTTCTAGTAAATCAGTGCTAAAAACAGTTAAAAAGGTTTGTCAGCAACAAGAGGTTGAGGACCCAGTATTCAGCCAGACACTAGAGTGCAAATAAAAAGGCTTTAATAAAGCTCAAAAAGATCAGACAGGGATAAGCAGGCTCGGTGGTCAAATAACTGTAATGATTCGGGAATGGACCCAGTGATCAACCGAGACAAGGTCAGTGGAGAGTAATATGGTTTAATGAAGAGAGTGGCTCAGGGTCCGGGCCAGGGTGGCTTTGCGGCGATGACAGCCAAACGGGCCGAGCAGGGGCTTTCCGGGTTCGTGGTCCTGAGACAGTCCAAGGTCGGGTCCGATAGGGCAGAGATCCACTGACAATCCAGAAGGGGTTATCCAAGAGCGAGGTCGGGTTTCAGTCCGGGTTTCAAAAAACAGGAGGCAGACAGACAGGATCAGAAAGTGGAACAAGCAGGCTTGGTATTAAAGGGAAAAAAGGCTTTGGAAACAGACTAGCAGACGAATGCTGGATTCCTCTAACCAGTGGGCTAAAACGAACTAGCACTGGACTATGGGGTCAGGTCTGCTTAAGTAGTGGGATAAGCAGGTGGAGCAGGTAACAGTTAATTGCAGAGGAGGTGGAGCAAGACAGGTGTGTGGAGTGAGTGAGCAGGTCAAACCAGCACACCGATCGTTACAATAACAGTCGAGGATCAAAACACAAACAGGCAAACTGATTCAATTAGGGCAGGCAGACCTGATCGTCAAAAATAGTTCAGAACGGTGCACTGATAATCAAACTAACTAGGCAGGGATCAGGCAAACTCAGAAACTCCACGACAGAGCCAGGGTCAGGCAAAACAGGCAGTTAAAAACGGAAAAACAGGTTCAAGGATCAGACTGGTTTAGAAGTCAAAAAGGCACATTGGATCAATATTAGTGATGGGCGTCGGCGCATGCGTCAAGCAACAACCGTGTCGATGCGCGTATCGCTAAGGGAAAGTATCGCTAAGGGAAAGTATTGCTAAGGGAAAGTCACGTGACCGATACAGGAACTGTTTTGAACTGACTCAGACGAGCCAAAGCAGTGTTCCCTCTAAGCTGTGCGCGTGTGCATTCGCGCACAGCATCTGGATTCAGCAAAGCTATGCTGCGCTGTAAATAAAATCCAAGCGGAACTGTAAACAAAATATTAATAAACCAAGTTATTTTTTTGCAGCTCTGGTGAGATGGTGTACCACGGCCCCGCTCCGTGAGCGCCAGATGCTGATCGGAGCGCACCGCTGATTGATGGGTTGGGCAGACGCCTTTATGGTTGGGCAGGTTGCGCTGTGCGTCTTTGTTCTGAGCCTCATTTCAGAAAAAAACGGCTGATCTACACTGAGTAGAAAGCTGCTACTCTGAGTAGTTCTTCCTCCCTTTGTCATACTCAGCATGTCCGATCTCAGAACAGGTGATATCAGCCAGGTAACTAAACACAGCGTCCGATCAACCGTGAGTTGAACATGTGAACGAGCATGAAAAAAAAAACAATTAATGGAACACAAATAACGTGATTCACCATGGCAACGACAGCAAATAATCTTGTGTGCATGTCCTGCGAATGGAATTAGAAATCTATAAAGAAGGCATATGGACTATATAAAACCACAAGAAACGATGCCATTGCTGCTGAAAAAGCGAGTTTGTGGCAGATAATTCTTTTTAGAGAATTTTTGGCAACATCTTGACATCAAAGTGGACAGGCAGAGCCAAAGTGCCACAACTGATGGGTCCCAGGATCCTATGATATACTGGAAAAACCAAAAGACAGTCTGTCCAAACCTCTTCCATCTTTCATTACAATTTCTCTGCACTCCAGCCTCATCGTTTGAGCAGGTGTTTTCTACAGCTGGAGATGTGATATCAAAAAAGTGTAACAGACTCAATATCAAAACATTGGAACAACTTATTTTTTTGAATAAAAATGTATAAAATAAATAAATAAAAAACAGTCCACAATCATCCTCATCCAACTTGTTTACTCAGAGGTTATTACGTAATGATACAGGTTCACATTATTTCTAGTGTATGTAAAAAAAATCTAACATATTTTAAATCTAAATGAAAATATAAAATATAAGCAATTTAATGCCTTAAAATGTATTATTGTGTACACTAGGTAATCAAATCAGTGTCAGTTAACTCTGTCAACTAGGTAGCCTATAGTGATTTTTAAAGTCCAGCAGGAATCAGTATTCAGTGACACAGTATCAACACAATATCAATACAGTTTGGCAACATGTCGAAACGCTTCATGACGCTTAATCTACCCATCACTAGTCAATATTCACAAGACTCACCATAATGGCATAAATTGATCTGGCAGATTGCAGGGGAAGGAGGCAGTTATAAGTAAAGGAGGGAGCAGGAAGGATCACATTGTAGGACCGATTTCTATCCTACAATGTGAAATATTTACACACATATTTACCAATCTATACAGTAATATATCTTATATCTGCAATATACATAATACTACTGTACATTGTATATATTTTTGATTATCTGACATTTTATTATTAGTGCTTTGGTTGGAGCTGGCTTTGATCTTGGTGTACATATGTGGAACATGATGTACAATGACAATAATAAACATTTTCATTCTGATATATTATTCATCTACAGACAGCAATACGTTACCTCAATGCAGAGAAGCTGAAGGGAACCACCTGGGCCCCCACCAGTAATGGGACCCACTGGTTACCCATTTCACCTGATTCTGCAAGGGTGAAATATGTGCTCACCATACACTGCTAACGCCACTGATCCAAACCACTGCTTTATCTGTATCTGAGCTTCAATTATTGACTCCATCACTGAGATTAAAGTGATCTAAACACCAGAACAATGGTTCTACTGGGACCACCAGTTCATCTTTGGTATTTTAGGTCCAGTTTGAAGTCGCTTAAAGCCAGAACCTCCTGCAGAGTTTGTGTCAGTTTGTACAGTTTCCATCCTATTGGAGCTCTAGCCAGGATTCACCTGGTTAAATGTATCAGATGTTACTTTTTATAACCTACAGAAAAAATGCAGTTTGATTTATATTTTACATTTATTAGAACCAGCTGATTAGCAGCTTCTTGAGCACTACTTTCTCATGTTAACATCATGTGTTGAATTGTGTGTCTGCAGCTTGTCAGGCTGTCTGGTCTCAGAGGAAGGGTGTGCTTCTCTTGTATCAGCTCTGAGCTCCAACCCCTCCCATCTGAAAGAGTTGGACCTGAGCTACAATCATCCAGGAGACTCAGGAGTGAAGCAGCTTTCGGCTGGACTGAAGGATCCACGCTGGAGACTAGAAGCTCTCAGGTATGGAGGAATATAGGTATAGAGGTAATTTGTGACAAAGTTTGGACTGATTTATGACCCCAGATCAGAGATCAAAACCTCCTTAGTTAAATCCCACCCATCCCTCTCCTACCCCTCTTATCACTTGCTTTGGAAAAGCAGACATGATTTCAGACAGAGCAGGGAAGTGTGCAGCATTAAAGCCTCGTAGTTGTGTCTCAAAGAGGCAGAGCTTTACCCAGAAGGCTTTCAGGTGTGCATACAGGTGTGGCACCAGCTGTTCTTTGCCTTGTAGCTTCTTGTTCAGTGTATTCAGACGATGGGTAAGATCAACTAAAGATGCCAGGTCTGCCAGCCACAGAGGGTCACTTAGTTCATGAAGAGGTCGGCCCTTCTTTTAAAACCTACTCCATTTCTGATCTCAGCCAATCAGAGCGCTGCAGCACAGAGCCACAGCTGAGCCAGCGCACATCAGGGTTGTAGAGTATTTCCCCGTATTCAGCATCCACATCAGAGTGGTAGAGTACATCCCCGTATTCAGCATCCACATCAGAGTGGTAGAGTACATCCCCGTATTCAGCATCCACATCAGAGTGGTAGAGTACATCCCCGTATTCAGCATCCACATCAGAGTGGTAGAGTACATCCCCGTATTCAGCATCCACATCAGAGTGGTAGAGTACATACCCGTATTCAGCATCCTCATCAGACAGGAAAGCCTGAAATTATCCATGCTACAGTCCTCTAGCTCCAGTTATGGTGACAGTTTTTCCATCAGTGTTCATCACATGGTCCAGCTGGACAGTCTTGGCACACAGTGCTTCTTGGTGGATTATACATCCTAACAGCCTCACCTCCGCTCTCTTTTACCTTCAGATTCAGATTCACTTTATTAGCCATTTGCAGTTTTACCTGCATTGGTAAAAAATGTGCAAGTAGCTCAGAGTCCAAAGTCAACGTAAACACATCAGAGGACACAACATAGAAAACAGACAAACAAAGCCACATGAGGCCTCAATATTAAAAATGCTCCATATAAAAATAAAAATGCTGTACAATTAAATCCATACATACATACAAGTGCCTAGTTTAAGATGCTTTGTTCAAAGCAATCACAGCTTGTGGGAAGAATCTGTGTAAATGGCGATCAGTAGTACATTTTGTAGAACGATACCTTCTCCCTGAGGGAAGCATCTCAAAGAAAGCCCTTGCTGGGTGGCCTGAGGCATCATTAGCCAGCTGTAAAGCTCGATTCAATACTCTAGCTTTATATGTGAACTCCAGGAGCGGAAGAGTGCAGCCAATAATTCTGCTGGCTGAGCAGACCACTTTATTCAAAGCCTTCTTCTGTTTTTGAGTAAGATTACCAAACCACACAGTAATACAACTGGTTAGGACACTCTCAATTACACAATAGTAAAAATTCAATAAAATCTTAGTATTCTGAGTAAACTCTCGAAGCCTACATAAAAAGAAAAGGCGCTGTCTCTATGGAAGTAAATATGTGCCATCACAATTTGAATAAAAAATACCTCTGAAATTTGAATGTTGTATATTAGTGCTTACTTTTTCAGTATTAAAATAAATTCAGAATATATTTTTAACCTAAAAAAAAATTCAATGTCATTATTTTTGCAGTAAAAATAAATTCGGTGTAATTTTTTTACATGGTTGCAATTTTCAGTTATTAAAAAAATTCACATTCCTATTTCAAAGTGATCAAATTTTCAATATACATATTTTTCACAGTTTAAATTTTCAGTGTTAAAAAATTCAGCATATAAAAAAATTCAACTTTTCAAAATTCAAATGCAATATTTTCGTTGTCCTCCAATTCAACTTGCTCAAATTCGCCGTCTCAAATTCACCGTCTAAAAATTCGCTGTCTCAAATTCAGCGTCTAAAAATTCGCTGTAAAAATGGCCAAGGTTACTTCAGGTCACAGACATTAGCAATGGATGTCCAATTCCAACATCCACCTAATCACGTGACACAACCGTCATATTGAAGAAGTACCAGTATCACCCAGGCTGGCGACCATGGAGGCGAACTCAAACCCAACGGTGAGTTTAATACTTTCATATTTCTGTAGTATATTTTATTTTGCGCATGAAGTTTGATACATTATCTTAAAGCCTGATTTAAAATACTGGTTTGGGCCGTTGTTAATCTTACACCGTGTAGAACCGGCATATTACTTCTCGCTACCTCCTAGCACCCTCCCCCCCTCCCCCACCCAATTTCCCCCGTTTTATTTCAAAAAGAAATACCACTTGCGCCAAGTCTAGAATCTTTAAAGAGAACTGATGGGTGGTGACTTTCTGGGTTGTTTGTATGTTGTCTTAGGTGAGACTGAGACAGGCAGTCTTAGTAAAGTCGTAATTTAAATAGTTTCTGCTACTTTGTCTTTCATATATTTTGTGACTACAGAGTAGTCGGGATGCAATAGTTGAATCTGCAAGGCATTTACTGAATTTATTAACTGAAAGACCACGGAGTGGAGGAAGAGGAGAGCTCACCAACCAGAATGCCAGGTTCAATGATAAACTGTTGCCCTAATGCCTAATGAATATGTATATTTTGAATATGTTGATCATAGCAGTATACTAATAAATTCTGTTATCCAACAGTCATAGGGTACCTCAAACTGAACCATCTGTCCAAATGGAAATGAGCAGGTAAATGACAACTTTATTTATTGTAAATTCAATTTTGAAGCATTTTTTATAAAGACCTTTAATTGTTTTCCAAAATTCCACTTGTATTTCTTAATATGGCTTAAAATACTATTACCTTTTGTTGCGGCAGCTAATCATCACAATGTAAATCTCTCATAAAAGATATTACATATTTGGGACTTGGGTCTTTCTAGCAAAATTGACTATTATAATTTTGAACTGAGTCATATGAATAATCCTTGTATTTTATTATTTTGTATTATACAATATATGTCTAAATCACTCTGTGGTTCTTTGAATCTACTGTCTAATTTGTCATAGGTTATGTCTTCAAAGTGATCTTTGAAATGAAATAATCAGTATAATTTGGTTATCTTCAAATTTCTGTACAACAGATCTTTTCCTGGACTTTACAACAGGGGAAGAGGAAAACGACGATTTCCTCCAACAAACCTGGTCCCAGCGAAAAAGATGAAACCTTTAGATGTGGTTTTTTATTTACTGCCAAAACATTATGAAAAAACACCAAAAGAAGATGATCAACTGATACACATGAAAGCGGGATTGGGCCGGAAAACGGCTCACATCGATGAGAGCATAACGCACAATGAGGTAATTCCTCATAATGCCACAATTATTTAAACAGTGTACTAGACTGATAAATCTACTGTGTCAGCCCTAAAAATAGATCTGCTCTTCGTCTTAGCAGAACATTGGTTGGGACCACTTCTTCTTTGAGTTCATGTTCCCTTTCTATTGTCTGATGCTTGTCAAACAATTCTGCATGGGGCTCTGGCATCAACAAGATATTTCCTCTCAGAAATTCCACTCATTTAATATCAGGTCTGTCTTCAACCAGCCTGAAATCTTGGAGATGTATGTTGGTGAAAATCACTGGAGACCTGCAATTTCTAAAATATGTTTTTAATGCAAAACATATTACATTCACCTCAATAATATTTATTCTCCAATAATGCTGCTCTCTAATTGGCTATGTCATATTGCATTTTTGCACACTTCAAGTTGATCTGATGAAGTGGGCTGTCATTACATGTATTAATATTGTATTAGGAACTATCACTGTATATTTACATTTTTGATGAGTCTTAATTTGACATATTTCTTTTACAGCTGGGTGAAACGCTTAAAGTTCTTTTTCCAAGGCTGGGAACTATTACAGGGGGTTGGCTGCTTTACAAATCTGCAGGTGGGTGATGAAGTGGCTGATATCAGGTTACGGTAATATTATTATAAATGTTCTTTTCATTATTTTTGTTAGTGTGAGATTTTAAAATATTTCTTCCTTCTAAAGAAATACAACTGGCAGACAAATTCTGCTGTTCAAATAGAGCTACACCACTTTTTGTCTCAGAGCAACAATCCGAGGCTCCCTCACCCCATCCAAAATGCTCTCCTGGTCCCAACAATGGCTGTATTTAACCCATATCTACGGATCCCCTGTATGTTATTGCATATATCCTTAAATTTCGCGTATGCACACAACGTTGGAGGACTAAAAGGCGACTCTTTTACATGCCATCTATAGACTCTCTGCTGCAGTAGAACAGCTCATTAAGAAAGGCATCCATGAAAGAGCAAGTGGGCAGATGATATATTTACTATACAAAACATGGAACATTGAAAATTACATGTTTGTAATTATAGTAATACCTCTTTCATTAGCAAATGTTGTTCTGAATGCGGTTGTCAAGTAAATTGATATTGTGCTTTGATTTGAAGCAAAGTCATAATGCACAGTTTCTTGTAGGTGGATGGGGAAGACGCAATTTGACCTTGATAAGTCCTGAAGATGATGGCTATACCGGGACAATGTTGAAGGGTGCGAGTCGCGGCGGAAAAACCCTGTTCATAGTCCCTATTCAAGAACAACTTTGCACGGATCCTCTTGAGCTGAATGACGAGGCATTTGCAAACATGCCAAAGGCCATGTGTCAGAAATGCCGAGTAGATGTTCCCTTGCATTTTTTGACTGACCACATAAAGTCTTGTGTGGAAACAGATTTGCCCTCTGATGTGGCTGGTGTTGATGTTTGTAACCCTGCAAAGGACATATGTAAGTAATGTTTAAATGTTTGCATATCATACAGTGGCATTTTAGATGTCTGCTTCACTACAACAATGTCCCAATTACTTTGTGACAGCAGCAATGCAAGAGTGTCCGGTGTGTGCAAAAATGTTTCCTACTGAGGACATAGAAGTACATGCTTCTTCTTGTGGAGAAATGTAGGTATTTACCTTATATAATAATTTTATCAACATAGTTTCCTTTGTCTAAAGCAAGTGTAATAAATATTATCTCAGTAGTACAGGACCTCATTCCACAGAAGAAGTGAATGAAACAATGCCTGGGCCATCTACATCATATTCTTCAGGCAGTGATGGTGAGTGTGGTTGAAAGCTAGTGCTTATGTAGATCTGTTTAAGACACAAATAATGGTAGTCACAAGCATTGACTTCAGCTAAACAGAAATTGTCTTCCAATTTGGCATGTGTTCTAAAGCTTACTTGGTATTGACCACTTTTGAAAAAATAAGCTACATTTTATGATTTTATTTTTTTACTGTGACCTTACTTTGGTTTTTGATGCCCATGTCTAATTTAAACTTTTTCCTATAACTATATTAATTTATTTTTTTCCCCTCTTAGACTGGTATACCATAAGCGATGCTTCAAAGGCCATTTCTCGCTGTGCAGACCATTTCCTCCAAATACATGCAATGGAGAACCCCTTGCTGTTGAAGATGGACTTAAGAGACAGCACTGCAGAAAAAGACATGGCTCTGATTTCTTTCTATAAGCGGCCAAATGTGCAATGGGCATGCCCCCTTAATTGTAGGCTTGAAGGTAAAGTAATTAAAAGTTACAAGTTTTACACATGTTTGCATTTCAAATTATGTTTGACCTGTCAAACCATTTACCTTGCAGGAGATGTGGCTGTGGGACTAGGTGTAAACCGCTTTTTCTTTTCAACCGTACTGGAAAAATTGAAGTCAGGTTTTTCTATAAACTTTGGTATGTCATTTGTGTTCACTTTATATTACACAAACATCTGTCATGTGTAAAAGCTCATTGTTAGTTAATCATGATAACTCAAACTTCAAGTTTCATGTATTGTTGTAAATTTTGATATGAAGAAGGTACAATATTTCTAAAAATTAATGAAATCATTACTGTGTAGCCAAAATATAGGTGAGGCAGTATAGGGTTAAACATTGGTCTTTATGCATCTGTATTACTTATTTTCTTATATTGTTGATTTATTGAACAGGAAACTCCATTGTTACACGACTTTTCGAAGGAGAACCTGGCCACTGGGTCCAATCAGCCTCTCACTTTCTTGTTGAAAGTGACATGTTTTTAGTGGCTGGCAGAATGATAGGCCACTCTTTCCTTCATGGAGGACCACGCCTGTCAGGACTTAGTCCTGCTGTTATTCATGTTCTACTTGGCGGCAGTCCAGAAACAGCAACTGTCACCCTGGAGGACTGCCCAGACCTAGACATCAGGGAAACCATCAGTACTGTATGCCCCCCAATTCACAAAAATAGAATTTTATGTGTATTACACTATTCTAGTTCTTTCTTGCTTTTTTCCCCTCTGAGTTCTTTGCGATGTCTTTTGCAGCTCGAGGGAGAATCCAGGCTCTCTGATACTCAAATGGAAAGAGTACAGAGCTTGGCATATTCATGGGACCTTCCTTGCCCATCAGAGAACAATAGGAAGTGGCTTTTTGAGAAGCTGTTACTCCATGCAGTGAGTCAGCATTCATTTCTACTGCATGTATTTTTTTTCTTCAACTTATGTTTTAAATGACATTTTATTTAAAATCCAATTTTGATACACAGAAGGATAAAGAATTGTTCAGATTTACCATTGTTTTTACATTTTTAAATAGTCTGGCACCAAGTGTTTTCTATAAACATAATCAAAGGTAAGAGGTAGAATCTTTCAAACAAATTGTTTTATATCAATTTCTTTAGATTGCCTAACAGACAAATGACAACTTTTTAAGTTTAAGCTCCTATCCTGAGGAACAGTCTCATACTTTCTCAGATGTCTTGCAAAACTCAAGTTATTCACTTTATAAGATTAATCTTTTTACATTAGTTGTTAAATGTAAAGATTGTCATATCTTCAGTGTCACATGAATTACAATTTTTGTATACATTTTGTTTTACTGTATACCGCTTTGATCCCTGTTATTAGTTTCAATTACCAGAGCAGCATAATGACTGTTTTGAAATTAGTTGTTTAGACATAAACTATTACCATTTTCTAAAACAGGTTCTTGGACGCGTTGCAAGACAAATAAAGCAACTTAGACGAGGTTTGAAAGAAACCCCAATATGGTCCCTGGTAACTCGGCGACCTGATGCTGTACCCCTGCTTTTTCCAAGGGAGGAAGCGTCCCTGTGTCCAGAGGTATATTTAAATAACTGGAATTATGGTGTTGCATCTGTTATTTTAATGTAATTCCTTTTATATAACACATTTTCTTTACAAACTTCTGTTAAACACAAAACAATTAGTTTTTTCTACTATACTTAGGTGGTACTTCAGCATATCACTTGGCCAGAAATGGATGCTGAAAGTGATGAAGATGATGACTGCTCAAAGGAAACCAGATGCCGCATTTCAGGATATCTGAAACAGTTCGTTGCAAATGGTAATGTTACCAGTGTCTGATTGGAGATTTTCAGATTACTTTTCAATGAAGCATCCCTGTAGAATTTTTTTCTTAGTTGCTTGCAGTGGTACCTCACAATTCAGTATTAATCTTAGCTCAAAATTCTAACAGTTGAATTGCATGCATGTTTGTGTGTTCTCTCTGTGTAGTCTAGCTCTATCCCAACATGTGGCTCCAGTTACTTTTGTCTTTGGAACATACAAAGTTATCCATATGTTGCAGATATATGGTAAATTGATTTGAAAGTGTGATTGTGGCTTTGCTCTCTTCCAAAGCCACACCACCTGAACTGAAAGAGTTGATGAAATTCTGGACCGGTTGGGAAAATCTTCCATCAAGTCTGTCGGTGGAGATTGTTCATGGGAACTACCCAACAGCTGCCACATGCTACGAAACACTAAAACTTCCCTGTCATTACAAGAATTACAAGTCATTCAGTGAGGACTTCTTAGCATGCATTTCCTCTACACAATCTGGATTTGGCTTGATCTGAGTGATCGACTTGTTAAAAAAAAAAAAATCTACACTTAAGCTGTAGTAGTTCTTTGTGAAGCAGCTTTGTTTAAGCAGAACAGTTCTGTTGAAATATTTACTCAATTCAGTTTTCTGATTTTTGTCAGATCACAAGTTCAATACATATGTTTTAATGTAATAATTTAAACTCAGAGTGACAACATTGCTGTTACTCCACTTCCTGTAGTTATGTCAAGTTCAAATTCAAATGTTCAGAGTAGATATTTAATTTAAGTCTAAGTCAGTACTGTTTGTACAGGCAGTTTTAAATATTAAAGTGAAATTGTTTTTTATGCAAAATTGAATGTCATTTATTGAATGTACTTAGTACTTGAATGTATACTTGAATGTTCATATATGCTTCAAGTATGAGAAAATAAATTATATAAGACAAACCTTTTTCTGATTCTTTTAATGCAAGAAATGTGAAGTCCTACAACAATGTACCTAATGGGTTTCTATAGAGTAACAAAAAAAAAAAAAATACAAATTTAGAACATTTTAGTTCTTTAACATGTTTACCATAAGAGCACTAAAATTCACCTCTGTGGTAACATGATCAGCATTTTGCTTTACATTTCATAAATGGTGAATTTTTAAACTGGTACGGAAGCGATTAATAGCGTGCACACTCTGAGCAGGATCCTAACCTGAACAGGACTGCACAGAAGAAGACGTCAGTCTGATCCTGTAGCTGTGGCGGCGATCATAACTCTCTGGATCGAAGCTGAAGTTGGCTTACGATTGTAGCTTCTGATTCGGGAAATGGCTAAAAGGCGATTATAACGGAGGCTCAGATGTATTTGCTGAACATTTTATTTTCAGATTTTTATTGAACAATACAATAGCTGAATAACGGCAAAGGGCTGTTTAGAACCGAGCAATCAAAATCAACAGAAGCCAAGATAGTGGCAAAAAGACAAAACTAGATCCTGTTAAGTATTCTTCAAAATAAATCATGCTTTGCATTTATTTTTTATGTCATTTTTTGCAATTATGTACAAGTTAAATTCAGTGAATAATAATAACCAAGTAAATTATGCTTACCATATTTAACATATGATTGTATATAAGTAACTAATCATAACCATGATGTGTTTTTCCCGTAAGATAACTTTCACACAGTAAAAAACTGCTCACAAAACTGAACTGCAGCAATATAAATGTCACATCCAAAAGACAGTGATGTGGCTTTTGGGTTTACTGCATTTCTTAAAGCTGCCATTTGTTCGTCAGTCAGTTGCAAATTAGAGTTTGGTACTGTGACATTTGACTCCTCGTGAAGCGGAAGCCCGCTGTCCTCCCATTCGATTTCGGGAATCTGTACACCCTGGAAAACACAAAGAAGGGATCAAGACAACTCAAAATTTACTTAAGATATTACAAATTAGGTGAATGGTAGTAGACATGCTACACATTAAATTGTCCAATTAAAACGTACCTCTGTCAAGGCACCATGAGGTTCAGGAATTGGATTATGTGCATGACCAAGAACCCAGAGCTGGTTAGGTGTCATGTTGCTTTCAGTTCGAAGTGGGTGATTGTCCCAGCCACTGCGGAAAGTATCCAAATCTTCCTGCAGACGTGGCAGGAAGACATAGTGGCAACAGAAGAGTTGGGCTTCATTGGAAATGTCCAGGTATCCCTCTTCTTCTAGGTAGTGCAGCACATCATAATAGATGCACGTCACAGCCGTCCACAGATCTCTCCACAGTCGCTCAATCCTTCAATTATGGAGTAATAAACGGTTCAAATCTTGTCATATTGAAGACCACACAAAGCTAATGTTACTATAAACATTGCAAAGCATCACATTGAAACTTGTCATTTGTACAAACCTTTGATTGTGCACACTCTTCCCAGATATGAAACTGCTTCTTCCTGTTCCACGAATCATAAACATAAGTCGTGCCATGTCCACATTTTCCACCCCTTGATCGGCACGTACCCTAAAATAAGTGTGTAACGTATTTATAAGTTGCTTATAATTACAACATTTATGACAAATTTTGGCATAGCTCAAACAGTCTTTGTAACCAAAAATATACACAATAGCGGGGGATTTTCATTGTACCTGAGTTTTCAGAAGATGAACATTGAACCCAATATTGCATATAATAAAACAAAAACTTTGATCACTTTCCATGTACATTTTGAAAATATTTCTCCTTAGACAGGGACAATCTTTTTTTGTGTAGCACATTTCATTTTAATGTGCTTTGACAAAACAGATGCATTACAATGCAGTACCTAGTGGTAAGTTACTGAAATACAATACAACAGTACATAGGGTTTTAATTATTACTTAAAGTTTAAATTCATGGAATATATTCCACAGATTACAAGCATAATGGATGAAAGCTGTTCCCTTTTGGTTCTAACTCTTGATTACAGAGTCCTAGTGGATTCAGAAATGTATTTTTGCCCTATACATCTTAGAGATTTATAATCGAACAGCAACATTTCAAAATTGGCTCTATAACAGAAAGCAAGCCAGTGTACTAATCTTAAGTGTGAGAACCAACTGCAGCTACAGGGACTCTCACTGCAAAAAGTGAAAAATCTTAACGAGAATCTGGAATAGTTTTTTGCACAAATGTCTTAGGACATTTGACACAAGACAAAACTAATTTACAAGTAACTTTTCAGCAAGCTCCTTTTAAGTCTAAAAGTTCTTAATATTGATGAAAAAGTAATAGCTATAAGCGATATAATCTGACAGTGGAACTATATATTACTCCAAAATTCTAAGTTATAACATTGGAAAATGTCTTGTTCTTGTAAGGTTTCACTTTTTCCATCATTACTCAAAACCTACTGATATATAACAAGCTCCTATATTTTGGAGAAAAGTTAGTTGATGCTGACTTTTAATCTTTCTTCCTTGACTAAAAAGGATTAAGATGGACTGTAAACCTTTACCTGAGGGGGAAACCAAACTCCTCCACTGAGCCCTGAAAGAAAGCCAGTGTGGTAGATGCCAGGTTGTTGGGAGCTGTACCAAGATACATTATCTGCACAACACAGCAAAAATGTAACAGTCAATTTCATAGCTTATGAAATTCTGCAATTATGCATTGATAGAAGATACTGCACCTTTCGAGAAAAACCATCAATGCCACCAAAGATAACAATGTTGTACCTAAAAATAACAGAAAATATATCATCATTATGATTAAATACTGTCACTAAAAAGGCTTGCTTCTCTTGCATTATGAATTTCTGTAAGAAGGGGCAGAGCAAATTAGACTTATTGAGGAAGCTAAGTTCCTTCAAAGTTTGCAGGAAGATGCTGCAGATCTTCTATCAGTTTGTGTTGAGAGCTTCATCTCTCTAGCCGTCATCTGTTGGGGCAGCAGCATCAGAACCAGAGACCTAAAAAGGCTCAACAGCCTGATAAAAAAGTCTGGTTCTGTTCTGGGGACAAATGTGGAACCTCTGGAGATACTTGTGCAAAGAAGGATTCTTCTTCAATAGAAAATGCTGGACAACCCTGACCCTGACAACATCTACTCATGAGAGTATCCTGAGAAAAATAGTATTTACAGTCAAAGGCTTCTTTGGGTTGACTGTGATACAGAACACTAAAAGAGATCTTTCCTGCCATCACCATCTGCAATAACTTTTTGAATAAGCTAAATTAATGAGTTACAACATTTAATTTCCCTTTGGAATAAGGAAAGTTTTTTTTTATTTAATTTGAAGCAAGGTCTGCAGAGGCAGATCAGGTACTGCTTATGTTTGGCTATGTTGAAGCACAACATACAGAACTCTGGCTGTTGTGGACATATTTTATACTCCACTGTATATAATGCTGAAAAAAGCTGTGCTTTTAATTCCAAAAGGTATATGACATGCTATGAAAGAACAAAAATGCTACATTAGTTGAATCTATTTAACAAGCATACTTCAAAGTTAGAAGCCCCTCACTGAAAAAGATAAATGATTTACCGTATTAATTTGTGGTTGGTATCAATGTGCATCAAAGACTGAGGGCCAGGAACTGAGTACGTCCGTCGAGCTATGCATCCTAGCTGGACCATACGTGATGCCATTCCAATGGTGTCTACACGATGCATGGATGCATGGGTGTCCTCATCATACGGATCATCTATATGGTTTGACAGTCAGTTAAACGCCTCTTGAACATCAAGACTCTGAAGATTGATGACTTTTTATCCACAGGTTTATTAATGTTGCAAGAAGGTGAAACTGTAACATACAAAATGCAATCAGATATATGGCTGCCCTTTTAATATTTTAAAGCAATAAACAAAGTAGAACAGATCACCCTGTTCCAACACAAACACCACTCAAAGTCCCATTATCATGTACACATCTAATGAATCAAGTATTTCTCCATTCACTCATTTAACTACATGGTTCAACATACAAATCCGCCACAAAATACACAAACAGTATTAATGCATCAGGAATAAATATACTTTCACAAAGTAAACCATGGTCAAAATATAGCACTTGAATAGCAAATACATACCTTCGATGCTACCCAAAGGCATAGGAAGTTGCAGATGCTGCTGGCTAAACGTTGATACAAATCCTAGTCTCTACCACACATGGCAAACAGGCTTAAATTGGGCCTACAAACATCCGTCCGTCCGTCCGTTGTCTTCCGCTTATCCGGGGTCGGGTCGCGGGGGTAGCAGCTTCAGTAGGGAGGCCCAGACGTCCCTCTCCCCAGCCACTTGGGCCAGCTCCTCAGGAGGAATCCCAAGGCGTTCCCAGGCCAGCCGGGAGACATAGTCCCTCCAGCGTGTCCTGGGTCTTCCCCTGGGTCTCCTCCCGGTGGGACGTGCCCGGAACACCTCTCCAGGGAGGCGTCCAGGAGGCATCCTGACCAGATGCCCGAGCCACCTCAACTGGCTCCTCTCGACGTGGAGGAGCAGCGGCTCTACTCTGAGTCCTCCCCGGATGACTGAGCTCCTCACCCTATCTCTAAGGGAGAGCCCAGACACACTACGGAGAAAACTCATTTCAGCCGCTTGTATCCGGGATCTCGTTCTTTCGGTCACGACCCAAAGCTCGTTACCATAGATGAGGGTAGGAACGTAGATCGACCGGTAAATCGAGAGCCTCGCCTTTTGGCTCAGCTCTCTCTTCACCACAACGGATCGGTACAGCGCCCGCTTCACAGCAGACGCTGCACCAATCCGCCTGTCGATCTCCCGCTCCATCTTCCCCTCATTCGTGAACAAGACCCCAAGATACTTGAACTCCTCCACTAGGGGCAGGACATCCTCCCCAACCCGGAGAAGGCACTCTACCCTTTTCCGGTTCAAGACCATGGTCTCGGATTTGGAGGCACTGATTTTCATCCCGGCCGCTTCGCACTCGGCTGCGAACCGCTCCAGTGAGAGCTGTAGATCACGCCCTGATGAAGCCAATAGGACCACGTCATCCGCGAATAGCAGAGACGCAATCCTAAGGCCACCAAAGCGGATCCCCTCAACACCTTGGCTGCGCCTAGAAATTCTGTCCATAAAAGTTATGAACAGAATCGGTGACAAAGGGCAGCCTTGGCGGAGTCCAACTCTCACCGGAAACGAGTCCGACTTACTGCCGGCAATGCGGACCAGACTCTGACACCGGTCGTACAGAGACCTGACAGCCCTTATTAAAGGGTCCGGTACTCCATACTCCCGGAGTACCCCCCACAGGATCCCCCGGGGGACACGGTCGAATGCCTTCTCCAGATCCACAAAGCACATGTAGACTGGTTGGGCAAACTCCCATGCCCCCTCAAGAATCCTGCTGAGGGTATAGAGCTGGTCCAGTGTTCCACGGCCAGGACAAAAACCACACTGCTCTTCCTGAATCCGAGATTCGACTATCCGACGGACCCTCCTTTCCAGAACCCCTGAATAGACCTTACCAGGGAGGCTTAAGAGTGTGATTCCTCTGTAGTTGGAACACACCCTCCGGTCCCCCTTTTTAAATAGGGGGACCACCACCCCAGTCTGCCAATCCAGGGGAACTGCCCCCGATGTCCACGCAATGCTGCAGAGCCGCGTTAACCAACACAGCCCCACAACATCCAGAGCCTTAAGGTACTCAGGGCGAATCTCATCCACCCCCGGAGCCTTGCCACCGAGGAGCTTTTTAACAACCTCGGCAACCTTAGCACCAGAGATGGGAGAACCCGACCCAGAGTCCTCAGGCTCTGCTTCCTCAATGGAAGACGTGTTGGTGGGATTAAGGAGGTCTTCGAAGTATTCCGCCCACCGACGCACGACGTCCCGAGTCGAGGTCAGCAGCACACCACCCCCACTGTAAACAGTGTTGGTACTGCACTGCTTCCCCCTCCTGAGACGCCGGATGGTGGACCAGAATCGCTTCGAAGCCGTACGGAAGTCTTTCTCCATGGCCTCTCCGAACTCTTCCCACGCCCGAGTTTTTGCCTCGGCGACCAGCCGAGCCGCCTGCCGCTTCGACTGCCGGTACACATCAGCTGCTTCCGGAGTCCCACAGGCCAAAAAAGCCCGGTAGGACTCCTTCTTCAGCTTGACGGCTTCCCTCACCGCTGGTGTTCACCAGCGGGTTCGAGGGTTGCCGCCACGACATGCACCGACAACCTTGCGGCCACAGCTCCGTCCCAAGAGCCAGCTTCTGCAGCCGAGGATTGGAACGCCAAGGTCCCCGCCCTCCACTGCTACCCGTTACACATTGCACCCGACCCCTTTGGCCCCTCCGACAGGTGGTGAGCCCATCGGAAGGGGGACCCATGTCGCCTCTTCGGGCTGAGCCCGGCCGGGCTCCATGGGCAAAAGCCCGGCCACCAGATGCTCGCCAACGTGCCCCACCTCCAGGCCTGGCTCCAGAGTGGGGCCCCGGTGACCCGCGTCCGGGCGAGGGAACACGAGGTCCAACAATCGTACTCATCATAAGGGGAGTTTTGGGCTGCGCTTTGTCTGGTCCCTCACCTAGGACCTGTCTGCCTTGGGTGACCCTGCTAGGGGCTTAAAGCCCCTGACAGCATAGCTCCTAGGATCACTGGGACACTCAAACCCCTCCACCACGGTAAGGTGGCAGCCCAGGGAGGGGGGCCTACAAACATTTACTTCCCAATTACCTTGCCCTACATCCTGTGTGACAACTTCCTGTTACTGGGCTTCAGTGTTTCTTAAAGTGACAGCACCATTTTACTCATGCTTAAAGAAATCTACATTAAACTAGCTTGTAACAGTACACTCTGACTCTATCATACTGCACCCTCAGTCCTCTGGCTTGCAGAAGGGCCTTTACCATTCGGTACCCAGAGTGAGGCTGCCTGGATTTAATGTCTCTCACACATTGGTCTAAGTCATCATCTGACATGGTGGTGTATAATGCCCTCACTGAAAGACCAGACTCTGCCATCCGTCGATATACAGTCCGTCTGGATACACCCAAGAGTTTGGAGATGCATGGGACAGGGAGATGGAGTTCTAAAAGACTGCAAAGGTAGTCTGAGGATATGACCATCCGTTGTCGCCCAGCTGGTCCTTGCTCCATACGCACAACAGTTGTTTGTTGTTCTTCACTTTGTTTTTCTAAATTAATTAGTCTCTGCAAATGAGCCAGCGCATCCAAAATAATTGAAGGAACATCTATCTGACAAGACATGGCATTTAAAAAAACTAATTCTTGAGTGCAGATAAAGTCTAGGAAATCCAGATCCAGGGGCATCCGTTCCAGAACATGCTCCAAACGATCACGGAGCCTATCAAAAATATGATCCAGCAAAAGTTCCTTGAATAGAGAAAAAAGAAAAAAACATGTAAAAAAAAATGTCCGTAAAATAAAAAAGTATTTTGATATCAGTTGGTCAGTATTGAGAAATCACAGTAATATAAATTAAATTATTACATTTAATCTAAAATAAGTTAACAGATGTACTTACAAGCATATATTTTCTTGAAAATAAGTTAAAATCAACTGAAATAAACAAAGGGGTTTGTTTATAGTGTTGCTAGGTAACAGAACGAGGTTTTATACCGCAAAGTAAAAAGAATGTAAAATAATATTGTATATCAACATTTGTCAGATAAGAGAAGCAGAATATATACGAAAAATATATGAAAGACAAAGTAGCAGTTGAAAAACGATTAGTTAAAAAGAAATTTACACTTCATGAGAATGATCACTTTTACTTTGGGAAAACTCTGTGGGTTGGGTTGCCACCTTTCAGAAATTAAAATATGGACGCATGCTACGGCCCATGTCACCCTTCTTTCATAATGGTGGGATGGCCGGTGTAGTGATAGAAAGTATTTGGTAAAAAGTCTACTCAAATACTGATTAACTGATCATTACACCTGATATAATGTTCAAAATTTCTCAGACAGCAAGAAATAAAGTTATGTGCAAATATGTATGTGAATGCTGGTTCCAGATCAAATTTACCACGGGGGCCAGTAGTCCATGGCCCCCGTGGGAACCTGTAGTCCAGAACTACAGGTTGCAGATCCCTGATCTAGCAGATGGAAAGTGTCATTCTATTTCACTAGATAAGCTAAAACTACAGCAACATAAGTTTTAAAGAATAAAGAGACAGTATAATTTCTTCAGTTTCCCTCTTAATTTTAAAAAAAAATTGCTAGCATTCATCCTCACTGACACTGTTCAGCCTGGGATGTGTGTCTTCCTTTTCACGTCTGTATCTTTGAAGCACACAAGGCAGCCATATTAGCTTACTACATTAGCGTTAGCATCTCCTGAAAAATTACGACTTTACTAAGACTGCCTGTCTCAGTCTCACCTAAGACAACATACAAACAACCCAGAAAGTCACCACCCATCAGTTCTCTTTAAAGATTCTCGACTTGGCGCAAGTGGTATTTCTTTTTGAAATAAAACGGGGGAAATTGGGTGGGGGAGGGGGGGAGGGTGCTAGGAGGTAGCGAGAAGTAATATGCCGGTTCTACACGGTGTAAGATTAACAACGTCCCAAACCAGTATTTTAAATCAGGCTTTAAGATAATGTATCAAACTTCATGCGCAAAATAAAATATACTACATATACTACATATGAAAGTATTAAACTCACCGTTGGGTTTGAGTTCGCCTCCATGGTCGCCAGCCTGGGTGATACTGGTACTTCTTCAATATGACGGTTGTGTCACGTGATTAGGTGGATGTTGGAATTGGACATCCATTGCTAATGTCTGTGACCTGAAGTAACCTTGGCCATTTTTACAGCGAATTTTTAGACGCTGAATTTGAGACAGCGAATTTTTAGACGGTGAATTTGAGATGGCGAATTTGAGCAAGTTGAATTGGAGGACAACGAAAATATTGCATTTGAATTTTGAAAAGTTGAATTTTTTTATATGCTGAATTTTTTAACACTGAAAATTTAAACTGTGAAAAATATGTATATTGAAAATTTGATCACTTTGAAATAGGAATGTGAATTTTTTTAATAACTGAAAATTGCAACCATGTAAAAAAAATTACACCGAATTTTTTTTTACTGCAAAAATAATGACATTGAATTTTTTTTTAGGTTAAAAATATATTCTGAATTTATTTTAATACTGAAAAAGTAAGCACTAATATACAACATTCAAATTTCAGAGGTATTTTTTATTCAAATTCTGATGGCACATATTTACTTCCATATGTTAGCATATCGCTTTCTTAGATATATTAGTCGTATTAGAGCTCCAATTCAAGTCATGAGAAAGAGTCACACCCAAAAATTTACATTTCCCAATAATCTGCACATCAGAATCATGAATAGTAGTAGGCAACTGAATCCTATTGTGACAAAAATCAATAACAAGTTCACACATTTTTGAAGTGTTCAAAAGCAAGTTGTTTTCATTACTCCATTGAACAACATTCTCCACCTCCTCGCGATGAGATTCATTGTTAGAGCTGATCAGCCCAATGATAGTTGTGTCATCGGCGTATTTGATTATGACATTATTATCATGAGATGCTGCAAGGTCGTGAGTATACAATGTAAACAGCTGGGGGCTCAGAATACACCCCTGCGGTGAAACAGTGCTAACATTCAGCTCATCTGAGATACAACCATTGATTTTGACCCTTTGTGGTCGACAAGTCAAAAAATTTAAAATTCATTTACAAATGGCATCATCAAGCCCAAGACATTTCAATTTATGAATGAGCTTTGTTGGGACCATTGAATTAAAAGCTGAACTGTAGTCTATAAATAGCATTCTAGCATATGAACCTTGGCTCACACCAACCATGCCGTTCCTTTGGGCTCGCCCGTCATGGCCGGAGCTCCATCCGTTGTTGCTCCACAGAGCTTGTCCCATTTAAGCTCCATCTTTTCAGCTGCCTCTGACACAGCTTCAAAAATAGCTTTTCCTGTGGCTGTGCCTTTTAGGCTCATCATATAAAGCAGCTCCTTCCTACAGCTAAAATTATCATCTACTCCCCTCAAATAATAGAACAGTAGCTCGGTGTCTGTGTCATCTGTGCTCTTATCACTGCTATGGAGTAAAAACCAGAAGCACAAGCCTCGTCTCTCAGCTGAAGGTTGGAGTTAGCGGATAAGTCCTGGATTCTCCACACACCTGTATTTCTGGATACGCTCACATTGTTGAAATCCGTCACTTTTTCTGGACACATTATTTCTGTGACTTTGATGAGGCTCTGCTTTATGAAATCACCGTCTGAAAACGGTTTGCCGTGCTGGGCAATAAGTTTAGTGACTTCATAACTTGCTGTTTTGGCGTTTTCCTGTTTGTTGTTAGGGTAAAAAAAATCTGCTTTTGAGCTTGCACGCTAGCTGCCATTTGCTTGACTTTCTGTGTTGGTTGGGCACTGGTGTACAATGTGTAGCTCTGATGTTTGGTCTCTTAGTGCCGACAGACATTATACTCTTTCATCACAGCAACATCTTCATTACAAATCAAACAGACAGACACACTTTCTGTTGATTTCTCTGAAGATATACTTATTTTACCACCGTCTTTAAAATCTTCTTCACTCACTTGTTATTTTGTATTTCTTCAGTGCTGCCATCTCTGGTGACTCACGGTAAAAGTTTTTCTTTGCTTAATTTCGTTTCTGTGGCTCCATCTAGAGTTGAAACTGAGAAGTGCAGCAGAGTTGAGCCCAAGCTTCTTGTGTGGCCATATTCAGTTATATTTTCAGAATTTGCTGCAGGCCAATAAAAAGTGGACCAAGTGCCACAGTTGGCCCGTGGGCCGTAGGTTGGACAGCCCTGCTTTCTACCATGTGTCAAGTGGTGATTTAGTCTGTGCCTCATTATTCCAGTGTTCAGTGTTTAGAGCTAAAACCTGATACCGTGCAGAGATCCCAGATAATACTTTGAGGGAAACATTGAAGAGATTGATAGAACCCAGAGCCCACTCACTTCATTTGTGAGGGTTAAAGGGCTACAACCAGAACACATCCAGCTTGGGTCAGAACCAGAACACATGGCTGTGATCTGCTATGTGAGTTCTGCAGGTTCTCCAACATAAACTGGGTCATTTGGGTCCATCTTTGCTGTAATTCCTGGAGTTCTGAAGAACCTCACCATTAATCTCCACTTAAACTCCCTCCATGTGTCTGAATTTGTAGTCAGATGAGCTTCAGTGCAGATTGTCTCCCAGTCCTCTTCAGAACAAACTGGGCCCGGTTCTTCCTCCCATCTCTGCAGAATTGCTCCAGAGTTTTGCTGCTTCATGGACCCAAAAATCCTATAGAAGATCCAAGATATTTCTTTGCTGCTCTTCCTACCTGGACATCAATTAGAGCTTCTCAATGGGAGCTGGAGCTCTGATTTTACTCCTGATGTGACATCAGGGAGGATCTGAGCTGAGAGCATTTAAAACGATCAGTGTTGGCAGTTTATCTTCACTTTAAAGTCCTTTAAATGTTTTAAACTGGCCGTTAGCAAATAGTTGATGAATGTAATGAAGTTTATATTCTGCCCATTTTAAACTAATATCCAGGTTATTTGGAGCAAAGGACTTCATGTATCCAGTAGATGACAGGGAGAGATGGAGGTTGATGTTCCAACGTTTTCTGGATCTTGGTCCATAGTTGAAGTGTTCTGCTTGTCCCTTCTGTTGTCTCCTTAAACTGATAGTCTAGAACCGGCAGGATGTGCAGGGGTACGGTACCTGAGCTCTGCTCAATATGAAGCCAGAGCCGATCTCCTTCATTCATGATCCAAGTCATGATGGATTTCATTCATGCAGCAACAATTAAACTCTTTCTGAAAACTACTGAGACATAAAACAATGGAGGTTTTTACCATCCAGACCTTCAGAACCAATTCCGCTCAATAATTCAGTTGTTTCTATGAAAGATGAACAGACTGGATCTGAAATGATGAAATTCTTCACTTCTAACTGATGTTACAGTAGATCTCTAGAAAATGGAGCTGCAGCTTTCAGATATTTTAGTCCTCATGTCTTCTATCAATGAATCCACTGATTAAAGCAGTAATCTCAGAGACATGTGCTACTCCAGAGGTTGCCAAGGTTTATTCCTCCAAACCAGGCTCCGCCCCCTTTAGAGAAGATCTTTCCATAGATAAAGCTAAGAGTCACCTTGATGCTGCAGACCTTTGATCAGGGAGATGTCAGGATGTTTGTGACAGTCTGTTCCAGGCTTTAGTTGTTCTCCTCGTGAGGAACTGAAGTCTCTGACAGGAACGTAGAGCTGAACAGGAGAAGAACTTGAAGCTTTCTTCTTGGCCTGTCTGCTTGCAGCAGCGTGACAATCCAACATTTTAGTCTGACTTCATCTGGAAATATTTCTCTGAGCCTGAATCAGTTTGAAGGCAGGCGAGCTCCTCATCAGAGCTGAGATTTTCTATGTTCTCCATGCTGGAAATGTAGAAGTCCAGCAGCTCCTGATCTGTGATATCAGAGCGTCTCATCATCAGTAGAACGGGACTTCATTTCCCTCTCAAAGCAGGTTGGAAATCTGTGTGGAAAGATGCAAACAAATACTCTTTGGACTGTTTTATCTGCTGGGGGCCTTGTTCCAGAGGCTTCTTGGACACTTTCACAAGCCATTACTGCAGCTGCTGGATTCAGGAAGCTGCATCTTCTTCTTGGTCTCATTAAATGTGTGCGGGGCTACCTGGTGGTGCTGATTGGTAGAGGAAGAGCTGAAAGGTTGGAGGTGTTTGTCAGAGGTCTGTGATGATGGAAGCCTCTCCCTGGTTTGTGAGTCTGAGCTCAGAGATCAGATCTTTTATTCTTGTTGAACTCTTTGTTGAATGTGATGCAGCTTCTCCTTTTTAATGTTTGTATTTCTGGATCTTCCAGTGTGGCCACAGCAGATTTCCACAGGGCTCTTTAGTCTTTCATTCCTCCATCTGTGTGTGGGAGTGTGGATGGAACAGGGATCCAGAGTTGGTGTCAGTGTTTAGATTGATTGTATTTTAATGCTGATTATTAAATCAGGTGGAGCTTCCAGAAATGTTGACTTAGTTTCCTGATGTCCTTTTAGGCTTCAGGCTGTTTCTTCAGGTTGTTACTGAGGGATTTCCTTTCTCCTCTCTGTTGGAGCTTTTCCTCTGTTTGGACAAATGAGTTGTGCTACAGCGCCACCAACTGTCCTCACTACATCCACTGCAGGTTGCAATGTTTCCATCGTCATCATCATCATCATCAGATGATGATGATGATGCTGAGAGCAGATGCTGAGAGCAGATGTCTGTCTGCTCTCAGCTCTTCTTTCTTTCTCTGGATTTTTACAACAAGTGGACGTGTCCAAATGTTGGACTGGTCCTTTCTCAGTGGAGGACAATGTGTGTCTGAGAGACATGTAATGTCCATGTTTGCTGCTGAAAGAGACTGATGGTCTGACCCCCCTCCTCCTTTCAGGGTGGAGCCTGCTGGAGTCCGGTGGTTGACACCAGGTCTGAGGAAGTGTAAGTGTGTTTTTCATTTGATTCATGACAACAAAGCAGCTCACATTCAACCATCTTCAAACTGTCCATCACTCATTCAGGAGTCATCATCAAAGTGTCAATAAATGATCAATAACTGCAGCTGGATTGTCTTTGTTCTCTCCATCAGATTCCTGTCAACTCACAATCGACACAAACACAATTAACAGAGAACTCAAACTGTCTGAAGACAACAGGAAGGTGACACGTGTGAAGGAGCTTCAGTCATATCCTGATCATCCAGACAGATTTGATGTTGATCTTCCTCAGGTGCTGTGTAGAGATGGTCTGACTGGTCGCTGTTACTGGGAGGTTGAGTGGAGAAAATATGTTAAGATATCAGTGAGTTACAGAAGAATCAGGAGGAAAGGAAACAGTAAAGACTGTTGGTTTGGACTGAATGATCAATCCTGGATTCTAAGCTGCTCTGAACGTAGTGATGGTTACTCTGCCTGGCACAAGGACATAGGAGCATCCTTCTCCTCCACCTACACCTCCAACAGAGTAGCAGTGTATGTGGACTGTCCTGCTGGTATTCTGTCCTTCTACAGAGTCTCCTCTGACTCACTGATCCACCTCCACACCTTCAACACCACATTCACTGAACCTCTGCTTCCTGGCTTTGGGTTCTGGTTCTATGGTTCCTCAGTGTTTTTGTGCTGATTGAGTCTAAAGAGTCTCCTCCTGTCAGAGAAAGCCTCTCCCTGTTGAACAGATAGTTCAGTCTGTTCATGTCTGTCTCTTTCACTCAGAAACACGTTTTCACATTCATGGATTCAATCTGTTTCTTTGTGAAACTCTTCTAAATGATTCCTTGGAAACTTCTTCCTCTTCCAGTCCTTTAAAGATGGAAGCTGGGATTATTCCAGGATCCACATGTTGTTTTTCTGCCTGTTTCCAGTCAAAGCTTCACTCTGAATATCAGCATGTTGACTTTCTCTCTGTTGGCCAGTTTTTCTCAATCTCTGGACGTTTTCTGTTTCTGTCAGCTCCTATTTTTTTAAACACTTTTTACGTTCAGATGTTAAATCTTTCTTTTGTATATTTGCTGCAGTTCTACTTCATGTGTTTTAATGTGAAATAAAAAGATTTTCTTCTGTGTTTGATTTATTTGCTGCTCATTCTCTTCTGTTCCTCTGATCAATTTTCAATAAAACTCTGACGCTTGTTTCAATAACAGATTTTTCTATATCAACACTGACTTTCAAAAAGTCCTAATTTACAGTAAAACATTTCCATCTTCTTTCTGACATGTTTTTAAATGACAGATTTTGTTCTTTAGTTGAATAAATCAGCAGCATAAACTCAAAGCAATGATGAAATGATATTTCTGCTCCATCTTTCCAAACCTTGAAAACACGTTGAGAATGAAAGAAGAGCCGACGCTGACAGTCTGGGACTAAAATCAGCTTCTTTACTTCCAAACTGCTGACTTGGACAGACTGAAGACCAGTTTTTACTTTTCTAGCTAAACTCCTGCGGCACCAAACCAGAAGCTGAACCAACACCAACAACAGAACCACGTGGAACATTCCCACATCACAACTTCTTCCTATTCTGGACTTTTAGTTTTACTCAGGAAACGTGTGAACGCGCCCACAGAGCCGCAGCGTGCACGGCGTCCTGCTGCTCCTCTTAAAGGGACAGTCCCACATTTTCAGCTTCAGGTACCTGTTAGCCCTGGGCCAGACTGACAGAGGCCAGGCTGCCACACATCGGCGCCACCGGGCCCTCTGACCACCGCCAGCAGCAATTCAGGTAAAGTGTCTTTGTCTCCTATTGGTCGGCTGTGTCAGGTAATTCATGTCTCTGAGAAAAAGGTGCATTCAGAGCAGGTTTAAAGTTCTCCGTCGCTGCGATGGATTTCCGCCCTTTTTTTCTTTATCTAACCCTTTCAGAATGTGAAACAATGTTCCCTAACCCTACAACAACTAATTATTCCAGCAGCTCTTTTCTGAAGCAAAGAAGGCAGAGCTGCAGTCAGAGCGGCTGTCTGTCAACATGCAACAGCGTCCATCTAATGAGCCGCTGCTCACCAGGACATTCGTTAGATAAAACCACAAGGATTTAGATTGTTGTGGAAAATATATAATCATTTTTATATTAATAGCTTCACAAAGACTCCAGGCGCAGACCAGTACAGCAGTTATTTATGGGGGGTTTGCAGAATACAATACGGTTTTCAGAACTATCTCCTGATTCTCAATGTTATCTTAGTTAACTCCTAGAAACTGGCCAGGTCAATTACTTACCACTAATGGCTGAAGTGTCAGAAAGCATATGTCTGCTGGAGACTGAATGTCTGCAGGGTTGTTAATCCAACCCCTTTGGAAGTCCTTGAGGTGTTGTTAAAATCAATCCAGACAAGTGGTGGGTATTGCCAAAGAAGTCACAATTCGATTCGAATCACGATTCACATGCCACAATGCGATTCTATCACGATACTTGAATTATTGCGATGCATCGCAACGCATTGTGAAATTTTCACTGAACACTGTACACCAGTGGCTGACTGGCTGTGTATGATCTGGATAGTGTCTTCAATTGATACATACTGTAACTGAAAGCAACTGAATTGATACATAGCTGTATTTATTGAAATGACTTTTGGAGGCATTGCCGTGAAAATAAACATTACTGTAACTGGACACAAATATTACTATTACTGGAGTGGACACACTGACAAAAAGTGCTTAGGATTTATAAAACTTAAAATAACAAAATAAGGATAATCAGTGCCGTTTACATGGCCTCAGTGGTCCTTTAAACCAATGAAATGAAAACATTCAAATGTTTGCGTGTGTAGAAGTTGGGGCTAGCTTGCAATCGAATGTTTAATCAGTGTTTGCGGCACTCGCGGCTCTTGTTTTTCTGGATGGCATGTGTCTTTAAAGGCATACTATGCAACATTTTTCAGTTATTTAATGTGTTCCATAGCATTTTGGATGATTAAATGAGTCATTTCAGGTCGAACAAAGGTTTTCTCGGCCGCCCTGGGGGTCTGTGGGGGAAATACCGCACTTGCAAGAGCAAGAGCTCACGGCCCGCACACACAGAAGTCTCGCTTTACGACGAGAACTCCATGTGTTTTTGCCCTGCTATTCACTATTTGCACGCGCGAAAGCAACAACATAAACATGCAAGCATATCGAGTTTTATTATTATTATTATTATTTTTTTTTTTTTTTTTTTTTTATGTTGGCGAGACGCTACCGCGGCAGCCGCGGCTTGGCGAGGCGGCGGCGGCGGCGGCCGCCTCACCAAGATAGCGCTGCGGGAAGCTTGATGTTCATACCTTCACTGTGTTAGTCATTGTTTGTACTGCCGTTTTTTCCACTTTTCGTTGCGTTTGCCTGTCTGCTAAGCTCAAAACAACCGCGTCTGGGTTGACGGAGAAACCAGAACAGCTGAGCATATTTACGACAGTGCACTTTTACTTTCGCCCTCTGGGGGGAGCCTCGCTGGAAAATCAACCCCGGTTGCATAGTATACCTTTAAGTTTGTTGTGTTCCCTCAGTATTTCATCACGATGTAACAGTGTTTGCAAATTACGTGCGTCATTTCAATTTTGTTTTTACCTTCTTTGTTTTTAAAGCCAAAATGCATCCAAACATTTGACTTGACATGTGATGGAGCCGGGCGAATGTTCTCAGTCTCCTCCATGTTTTGTTTATGAATGACTCGTCGCAGTATCCCGTGGCCGGAAATGCTTGTGACACAAGGCAGCGGGTGTCAACACATCTGCAGTGACATCTACTGGACTGGAAGTTGTATTTCACTTGTTTTTGGCTGATGTTCAACCATTCATGAAATTTTATTTATTCATTTTTTTAATTAATAATCAGTTCTTGGCGTCAAGAATCGATGCATTGGATCGCGAATATTAGAATCGCGATGCATCGTCATGACGATTATTTTGCACACCCCTAATTCAGACCCTTTTTATGCATCTCAGCGTTTCCTGTAGCAGCGAGCCGCCAGCAGTAGATTCTCAACCCTCTGATGATCTAAAGCAGCTCCTACGGGCCTGTTGGAGCGGATCAGAACATTTGCTACCAGCTGACACGGCATCAATAACCCAATCACACATCGTCTCCTGAAGCCGGGCCTCATTAGGAGCTGCACTGGTGTTTGATCAATAAAGCATTTAGCTGTGATGGCTCCATCAGACAAACACGCCGTGTTCTGACCCGGTGCGACCCGGTCAGGATCTCACCCTCTGGGTCCGGTTCCCTGCAGAGCTGAGCAGTCTGGATGGATGGAGGAGTCTCTGTTTCATGCAGGGAACCGGTGGAGAGGCAGGAACTCTGACATGTTGCTGATGTTCTGCAGGCCCGTCTGACCCGGCTTGTTGAAACATGTCAGGAATAACCGGATCATAATGCCACCGTGGAGCACCTCTCAGCACCGGCTGCATGTTTTTCTCCGACCAGAACCAGAACTGTTTGTTTCCTCCTCAGGCTGAGAGACCACCGAGGCCGTCCTGGTACCAGAGCCGCTCCAAACGCACCCAGAGGTCCAGATAAACCCGGCCTGACTCTGACGGTCTGGAAGGAAATGAAACCATAAAAGTGAGAATGGACTTCAGAACCAGAGGTTCTGAGGAACAGATGGGTTCTGACTGCCGGACCAGATAAAGGCGAGGCCCGCTTCCTTCTCAGGGTCGCTCCAGATGAACGGCTTCACTGGACACGGTTCGATCCAGATGTGGAGATGGAGCTTTACCATCTATGCTGGTGTTTGTGTGTGACCCGTTTCCTGTTTTCTGGTGTGACTGGACCTAATGGACCCAGAACCGGTCCCTAAAGCTGCAGGGTTCCAGGTTTGGGTCCAGGTGAACCATCAGAACCAACTTAAACAGCTGCAGGTTCAAATCTGGAAAAGCAGAGAGTTTCTCTAAGGCTGCTTTTAGCCAGAACCACAAAGCTGTAATAGGAACAGCGGGTCAGCGCTGCAGTAGAACCAACAGAACATCACCGACCCAGAATATTCAGGCACCCAGAGACAAACTTCTGATGAGAGTTTGTGACTGAAACTGTCTCGATATCAGAGGAGAACCGGCAGACTGGTACCAGAAAGGCAACAGAAGCCCAGACAACCACTGGTCCCGTCCAAGTTCAGCAGAACTTAGAATCCAACTCATCTCCATCGTCTTATTTACTGCAGTAAATCTGAATATCTTAAAATATTCAAATTCTGATTCCATCTGCAGATCAGATTATTTAGCTGCTCAGATCAAGGAGAAAAAAACTCATTTTACTTTTAGTTCCTTTTTGCAGTGTTTAGGTACCAGGTTACAGGAACAGAATATTTTCCTTCATTACTAAACGGACCTTCTAATAAAACCGACCCACCCCTGAAATAAACGTCTGGCTCCACCAACGTGATTCTGGACCGAGCTTCAGACAGACGGACTCAGATCTGGTTCTGCTCAGTGACCCGGGTCCTGAGGCAGCTAAACAGGCCCAACCATGACCCGTCCTCCACCGTGCTCAGCAGCTGACACCGGCTCTGTTTTTAGGTTTCTACCGTCTCGGTGCTGTAAACGGTCCAAAGCACTTTGGTCCCCAACTCTTCCTTCAGACGCAGATTTAGGAACCAAAGCTGAGCTTCATCTTCTCTTTACTGACGATTTCAGACAATCTGTGAACCGTGTTGCTGCAGCAAAGTTAAACTGGGGTTAAGATCAATTAGTTTATTCCATTTGTGGGAATTAGGCGCTTCTGTAACTCAGCATCCTGTAACGGCCTTTAAAACCCAGAGAGACGACATGAAACCTGAACTAAAACCTTTAAATGTCTGAAAGCGGACCCGGCTGGACGAGTGAGACCCTGCTGACCCGTCTGGGTGGTTCATGGACCTCAGCGTTTAGTCTGGAGGAGGTTAGTAATGGATGCAGATGATGAAGAGGAAGGCAGAGCAGCTCAGACGGCACAAAGGGCCCAGATGTGAGGGAAGTGATGCTAAAACTGCATCATGGCCGCCTCTCCATCATTCACACCACACATCAGCACTTCCTGCTTCACCGCCGTTCTCAAAGACTTCCTGAGCTCCCACATGGATGAGGCCCACTGTCACCGCCACCCTTCCTCTCCCTCATCTTCCTCACATCTGTTCTTCCTCATCCTGTGGTTCCGCTCGTCTCTCCTGCATTCATCCTCTGTTCCTGATCACGACGCCTCAGGACGACGGCCTGCGCTCTGCTGCAGAGATCCTCCAGCAGGTGGACGTCCAGCAGCGCCTCGTCCTGTTAGTCATCAGGATCGCTAACATGGTTCTGGATCTGGAGGACCGTTTGGGACCCATCAGGTAAACTGTGGGAGAAAAGCTGCTGAGGGACTCTGAAGGTGGTTTTCTGGACCGGTGGACAAAGCTGGACCGGCTCTGTAATTCACTGACCATTGATCCAAAGAAGTTATTGAGGTACTGGTTGGTGAGAGAAACTAGGTGTGGACAGCGTTCTAAAGATAAATTTAAGAACCTCATTAGCTCCACCCACAGGTGATGATGGGTAAAGTTCACTGGTGAAACTATTCCATGGTGATTCGTCTGCTTGGTGGACATTGAAAGAAATATGCATCTATTAGCAAGACATTAGAGAAAGACTCAAGTATGGATTTTAATTTTTAAATATCTGTTGATGTCATTATTTAAGATATGTTTAATTTCAATGTATATTTGAACATTTATGTATTTTACAAGTGTAATTATTTATGTAATTTAATAGATGTTGTTCATGGGTATTTTTGTCCTTTTAAGTCAGGAATGACAATTGTTGCATTCTAACTGGTATTTTTTACAGGTGAATTCTGACAAATACAGGAGCATTGTGACATTTGTCAATGTCAACCAGAGTAACTAGAAGCTTCTGGTTAGTAAGCAAAAGTTCTACCTAAGAAACACATTGTGTCATCAGTCCATAAATCAGGAGACAGAAACAGTTTGATTGGTGGATCAAATCCGGCAGAAAAAGATGAAACTCTGCAGATAGATTTACGTCAGTATTTAATAGAAAGAGGACTAAAGTAGATCAAGTCAATATGTTTACAGAGCTTCACTGACAGCCAATCAGAACTGCTCTCTGACGGTCTCATCAGGTCAGGGAAGTCTGAGGCCAAAGGTCAAGGTTCAAGGTCGGGTCCAAAATCTCTTTCCATCCATCAGGTCCAGCAGGAAAAGCCCAGCCTAGGAACTAGAGACGGGCTTTTATCGGACCGCTTCCTTTAAATAATAAATTATTTTGACAGTCAAACTTGATTTTAAACTAAAACGATCGTTCCTGTTTTCTCCAACCGAGCAGCAACAGAATCAAACATCAAAGCTGCATTTGGAGCTTTAATCCATCGCCAGAGAAAATGGGATGGAGTTTAAATAGAATTTGTTCTCATTATTATTATCATTATAACTAAGTAAATGGGATACCAGAGGCTGGGACCTGGACATGCAGACCCGACCACAAGCTGCTTGGTTTCCTGCAGAAATATGCAGCAGCAGCTGATGAAGAGGAGGAGGGACGAAGCTGCGGTTCTGACGTCAGAATGAAGGTAAACGTGGCGCCGCCTCCAGCAGGAAACCCAGCAGGTGGATTCATGTCAGGAGAAATGTGGAGCAGCTAAAACCACTGACCTGGTGAAGCCTCTTATTAATGACGACTTCTTCACCTTGTCAGCCGTCTCCTCCATGCTGTCCTCCATCAGACTGGAGTCTTGGTCTTCACCCTGCTGGACAGATGTTTTAGATATCAGGGATGACTGAGACGTCAGCAGCTACACGGCTAAAGGCGACTCCTTCCCACCTGAAGGTCTTCCAGACTGGCTTCCCAGTCGGTCAGGGAGCTGCTGCTGCTCTGCAGCGTCTTCCTGCTGCAGGAAGCAGGAGGAACGACGGGGAGGAGCCTGGAGATCACAACCTCCACCTGAAACAAAGCCAACAAACTACCTTTCACATTTCTCTCTGTTCTATCCACCTTATTTTTGAACAAGGAAGTAACTCTGGGTCCAACTTCTGTTTTTTTGTTCTCCACTTCCGTTTCAGCGCTTCCCTCGGCCAAATAACATCAGCTTGACTGAAATGATAAACTGTTGCAGCAATATTTCCAATAATTGCAGAGCGATGGAAGTGGCAGGTCAGCGCCGCAGCCTTAAACTATTCATGACTGAGAGGATGACATGAAGAAGTGGCCTCTTAGAACTTACCAGGACATTTTAAACCATCTTGGGTCGTCACTTGGTGCGGACGGCTCTGCTATGTGAATGTACCAAGGCGAGCCTCCACAGTGGAAAAGTTAGCACGGTGTTAATGAACAGCAACATGGATGACCTGGTATTCATGGAGGCTGATGTCCGTTCAAGCCAAAGCAAGTCCAGCGTTCACTCTGCTGGATCCTGACTACATCAAGCGGCTCTACCGAGACCTCAGAGCGCTCTGGTGCTGCGGCTCCAGGGGAAGTTCTTCAGTCATGCAGCGGTGATCTTAGGGAAGGTAGGCTGATGAATCGTCTGAGTCAAAAACATAATGGCTGCTTCCCCGTTGTGATTAGATTGCTGCTCAGTTCATTTTACAAAGACAGCAGTGCTAAATGTTTGGGAGTGAACTGATGTTCTAATTGGATATCAGAACTTAAGGCTCAACAACTTGAGGACGTTGAGGGTCTCGTCGTACATGGAGGCACACTGGCTGACGTTGACCACCATGCAGGCCTTGCTGCTGCTGCAGAAGAAGCCCTGCAGGTAGTGGGTCAGCTTGCTCTCCCTTAATGGGACGTGCTGCAGGAGCCTGGAGGCAGCAGACAGCGGGTCACTCAGGACGCTCCAGGACCAGAACTGGTTCCCAGAACCATGAAGGTCCCACCTGGTGTGCTGGTTGTGCTGCAGAGCCTTGATGCATTTGCCCAGAATGAGCAGCGAGGCGTTGATGTTTCCAGCCTCCTTCAGGTCCTCTCCTTTGTTCTGGGTCCTGGAGCTGCGCTCAGAGCCTGCCAGGTGGCACAGACACAACCTGCGGGACGTTAACACCGTTAGCACAGCAGACGCTCAGAGACGCTGAGGTGGCGCCGGCTACTCACGCGCTGACGGCGTGGACTGGTGGCGGCTCGCCGTCCTCCACTCTCAGGATGCGGATGGAGAAGATGCTGTGGCTGCAGCACAAGCTCAGACTTGGAGCCCAGCAGGACCAGAACCTGCAGCCCCATAAATACAGATAATCCCCATAAACACATTTAATAATGAAGCTTTTATTAAAACTAAATCTGTTCCATTAAGAAATTTGATTTTTAGCACTAAACTACACACAGTAACATTTTCTTTTTCAATGTAGTGACATTTATTAATACTCTTGTGACCTCAGGTACGGTTTCTAAGCCTCCAACCATCTGGTACCAGATCACAGAAGATTTCGTAGGGACTAACAGAGGCACAGATGTAGATTAAATACAATTTATTAAGTTTACTGTTTCCAGGGAACAAAGATCAATTTCATTGCACCAAAAAGAAATTGCTTTAAAAGTAGGAACCTATGCTGGTCTGGAATCCTGATAGCTGAGAGAATAATTAAAAACCCAATTAAGTTAATTAGACTGTATTGGGGGAGAACTACTAAAGAAAACAAACAGAATACACCTTAGTGCCTCCAACAAAAACACTCACTCCACAAACCCTGGTGAATACAACACAACAGAAAATCTCTCCTCCCACTAGTCTCCTTAACCTAATCTAAATAAAACCAGCACAGGACCCAGGGACAGCAGAGGTCCTCCTGTGGGTTAAAACCGGGCCAGGGGACTAAATAAAAACTCTCCCTGCCTTACTAAACTAGGAATCAAACCCTAAAACAGTAGTTAAACCAGCAGCCAAACCAATAAATACTGATAATCCCCATAAACACATTTAATAATGGAGCTTTTATTAAAACTAAACTTGTTCCTTAAAGAAACGTGATTTTTAGCACTAAACTAAACACAGTAACATTTGATTTTATTTTTCAGTGTAGTGACATTTATTGATGACTTTCTCAAATTAGGTGCTGAAGTACTTTACATGTTATTCATATTATATCTATCTATCTATCTCTCTCTCTCTCTCTCTCTCTCTCTCTCTCTCTCTCTCTCTCTCTCTCTCTCTCTCTCTCTCTCTCTCTATATATATATATATATATATATATATATATATATATATATATATATATATATATATATATATTAGGGCTGTCAATCGATTAAAAAAATTAATCTAATTAATTACATACTCTAATTAATTAATCTAAATTAATCGCATATAATTTTTGCTGTGAAAGTATTTTAAATATTTAAATTCAAATGATTCAATAATTAATCAGCATTAGATACATTAAAGTTCAAAAACTCTTATTCACATTTCATGCCTTCAGACGTAGAGCGTGCTTTTAGTTTATTTTCGAAATCTAAACAATGCCTACGACTTGTTGTGCTGCCGGTTGCACACAGAGGCATTCCAAATCGTCGGATGTACGTTTCTTTCGTTTACCGAAGGACGAAAAAAGAAATGGATATTTTCAATGAAAAAGGACCCAGGCAGACAAATCCCAGTCAACTGTGGGAACCATCATACCCCGACAGAATTTGCAGTCTACACTTCATCTCCGCAGTGACGTGCAGTCAGGGGAGGCAAGTGAGGCCAGGCCTCACCTGTCATCATGGAAAGAAAGACAATATATAATGAGGATAACATCATATAAACAGTGAGTCATTCAGTAATTTGTAATAAAGAGTTAAATTTTCATCTAATTTCATCAATTTTGATCATATTTTCTTCAAAATCGCAGAATTTTCACTGTTTTCCATGTAAATCCTTGGTGGCGCTTTATAGTGAAGCCGGTGAGGCCGCAGCGAGCTTGGCCTCTCCTGGAATTGCGCAATCCCATGTTAACTGCGCTGGCTTCCATTCTGTGAATGCATCCTCCTGTCTCTAGATCATAAATTCAATTGTTCAAACAGTTATAAACTGATTTTCCAAAATTTAATGTAAGTGGATTACAAATTGTGTTTTGGTCATCATACTGTGTGCAGATAACATGTTTTCGTGCTGCTGGGCGATCATAAACTGCAAAGAACGGGCTGTAGGTGAGGCAGGGGGCGCTCAAGGAGCACCGCTCCTGATCCTAAAACTGTAAAGTAACAGCAAGTTATGGATTTAATATTAGCGAGTTTTGCTAAACAAGTAAAGCACTAAAAAGACTCTAAACATCCAGCCGGAACAGGACTGATGAAGGAAGGCTTTCCTCCCTGGCAGTGAGCTCCACTGAGACTGAGAGACTTTTAAAACTGAAGAAGATAAAGAGAACTTTTACTGGAAAGTGACCGATATTTTTGTTCAGAAAGAGCGCCGCATGGACTTAATTTATAAGTAGAGGTAAGACAGCGATAATTATTCACGTATTGTTTTTGTAATTAAATGTGTGTAATGGGGTTATAGTTTTTGAATGTGTTACAAAATGCAGAAATCCATTATAACTCATAAACTGTTACCAATCAGATGACAAATAATTTATTATTTTTTCATCAAAGAATCAATATTTTTCCATGCATTTTGGGAAATTGATTTGGCTCAATCAGTCTCCTTCAGCACTTTGCAATGAGTTTACTCTGTAGAATGTATATATTTGTAAATCTGACTCTGGTGATGTCAGTGCCTCACCAGCTATGAACCCTACCGCACGTCACTGCATCTCCGGTAAATACAACTTAATTTTGCACTGGTCGTTGTTCTGCTTAAATAATTAAAGCCGCATGCGGCGTCGATCGGCCCTGCAGCCAAGCGGCTTTGCGCACCACAGAACACCGGCCGCCAGCCACCGCAGAAGCTGTCACGCATTTTCCGATCCCGTCCACCAGCCGATACACACGAACGCGTTGGCCAGCGCTCGCCCACGACTCACAAAAAAATCTAGTGCAGATCTGTCGATGCAGCGAGGAGATACATCCGTTGAATTATGATAATGCATTTGGCCACCGGGCTGGACTAAATCGTTTGGCCAGCATTCACAGACTCGCTATCTGGACGGTATCTGGCAATCTGATACCATCAACCACTTACTCTTAAAACGATCTTGTGATACATTACCTAAAGAAGAAAAATACGTCCAGAACTCGTTGTTTGCTCTGTTTGCATCTGCCGCTGTGCTCGCCTTCTGTCCTCCAGTCTGGCGCGCAGGCGCGAAAAACCCAGATGAAAACAATAGCAGTGAACTACCTTATACGATTAATTTGCGTTAATTTTTTTAATTCGTTATTTTTCTTTAAATTAATTAATCGAAATTTACGCGTTATTTTGACAGCCCTAATATATATATATTTATTTATATATTTAAATAAATAAAATGCAAAATATTTCAGCACATGACTTTCTCAGTACTTGATAGTTTTAGAACATAACATAAAAGTATATGGCATTTGACATTTTAAAAGTTTTAAGCCCCCCTGAACATGAGAAAATCCTCGTTATTCGATGCTGTAGCGCACATATTCCCTAGTTACTGGAGGAAAATAGGGAGTACCAATATGGCGGCTGGTGGCTTCACAGCGACTCGTTCTAACAGCGGCTATTAGCACTCCAGTGTATTATAGAGCTCAGTGATCAAAACCGACTCATACAAAAAAAACAACCTGCATAGAGCAGCAGCTTTTACATTAATCTCTCTTTTTATACATTTACCCAAATCAACTGTACAGTATTTATCCTCTTTATAATCTTAAATCAATAAACGTGAACCTTTCAAATTGACAAAGTGTCACATACAGCTATAAAATAAATTTTTAAACAGCCCACACACACAAAATGGTATATATGAATTATTTTAAATCACATTTCAATCATGTTTGTTAATCATTCATTAAATTACTGTCTCTCAATAACTCAAAAGCACACTGTTGCTTGTTTTAGCTCATAAAACCAGCTCGCTTAACTATATAGCATTAGTTGGCATATAGTAATAGTACAAATCACATGCAGCAATAGCTCAATTAACACAGATAATTTACACAAAACACAATTTTTTTACATCCTCAATTCACTCATATACCTTCATCTGTCTCCAGCTGGTTTTAAACATCGTCTCCAAGCATAACAATATAACAAAGATACTTTCTCCATGAAATCAGTGAGCAATCAGCCAGAATCAGCAGTAGTTAGCATGCTATGCTAAGCGCTAATCATCATTACTCACCGCAGTTTTCACTCGACAAAACACAACAACACGGTGATGTCCCGCAACCAAAAACCCTCCTGGCAGGTGCAGATAATCTCCTAGGATCAATAACTCAAGATATAACACAGTTTTAATCAGTATTTACTTAGTAACTAGTTATATTGACGCCTCCTGTTCTAACTCTCTCTAAACTGCAGTAACGGCATCAGCGCAAAGAGAAAAAAGACAAAAGAAGAAGCGCGTAGAGCTTGTAGTTGTGAATACGCTCCCTGCTGGCAGAAATATGGAACTACAACAGAAACAAACTATTGAATATTACAAATAATACAAAATGAATATTCTGCCTTTTTTTTTAGATCACAAGGGAAGTGAGGAAAGCTTTTCCAAATATTCCAGCCATCAGCTTTTCTACATCAAAAAGAACCTGGAAAAGGAAAGAGTTGCTCTGGGTGAACAAATACTGACGGCATCAGGTACGACCAGGCAGGGATTTTAGGGCTAAATATTGCCATGTAGAGCTAATATATAGAATATGCAACTAGAGTATATTGCAAAGTGGTAAACTTTGTTTCAGTGTCTAAGCTCTGTTTAGGGAGATGCTACAAAATCTGCTGGCCACGCCCACATTAAGACATTTATGTCATGTGGAATATGAAACGCATGGAAGTGATAAAAGCCGACTATTTGATGACATTTATAGTTAAATAGAGACAAAGAAAAAGAAACTTCATGTCCTGTTAAATCCCCAAAGAATGTTTTTTAGCCTGTGGAACAAGCAGTGATCAGGTAATGCTCCACAATAACCACACTAAAATGTTTTCACTTCAATTAGATTTTATTTCTATAGCGCCAGTTCACAACACGTCATCTCAAGGCTCTTTACAAAGTCACATTCAATCAGATCCTAAAAAGTAGCTCTCAGTGTTTCCAGTCCAGAGTGCATGTAGGAGGGGAACATTTGGTACTAAAACGCCTCTCACTGCATGGCAGAAATTGTGGCATTAAGCACATCTGTGGTCAGAAGCTTTGGGCATTACGCCATCCAGTTGAGTCCCAACAGAAACAGTTTATGAAATATGGAACCTGGCAACTTCTCCCCTTCATGATACGCCTTCACTCAAGGCTTTGGATGCAAGCATAGAGACATATGCAGCAGCTTCTTATTATTATTTGATTATTATTCTGCTTCCACACAAACATGAGTGTCAGCCGCATCTTGGCTGAAGGAAGAATGATGAGGGCGGACTGCAACAAGTTTGGAGTTAACACGGTGAAATCTAGCCAGAGTTGAACTAAACTGGAGCATTAGAAGACAAAAGGGCAGCTAGAGAGAGCAACGGCAACGACATAAAGCAACTGGAATCATTCTAGAGCTCCGTATACGCATGAGGTGTTCACTGTCAACATGTGGTTGAAATCACTAAGGTAGTTGAAAAGATGGCCCAGACAAAAAAGAATTTAAAAGGTGCACCAAGAGGTAAAAAGCTATTTATTCAAGGATTCACAGCACACCTTCATAAATATGAAACCATTTACTATTTACATAAACTGCATTTATTTCACATTTCAAACACACATCACTGTCACATTTAACTCTTCCAAAGAATGTCAAGAATCTTCTTCAAAATGAGCAGAGCTTAAAATGTTGGTCTATATGCAGTAATAAAGATTCTCTGCATGTGTAACAAAGGCAGGTTTTTAGGTCGGCCCTGAAGTGTTAAGCTTTACTGTAAATGTCCCAGCAATAGGTTGGATGATGTGGGCAGAGAAAAACAGCGTAGCTGCATCCCTGTTGCCTTGCTGGCCACATCTAGCTTCAGCAGATCATTTGGTTTTCACAAAGTCTGTCACACTTCATTGGGATTGTCTGCAAACTGCATTGCTTCATTATAAATATGATCTGGATGTTGACAGATAACAATGATCCTGTAGTTTAACACATAGCAGCAAAAGAAAAGGATGGAAGCTTGTTTTCTATGAAGATGTGGTAGTGTGACCTCTGAACATGGAGCTGATCTTAGTGGATGGAACACATGGAACCATAAAGGTGATGTTACCTATTTTCTGCCATTGTAGACTTTGATTCATGGAACAACTGCTCCTTGTGTTCTATGGTAAAAGCAGCCAGAGCCTCCAGTTACAAACTGGCTGAGTAAATGTATTGTTTGGTGCTGATTTTCTGCCGTTTAGTAACTGAATCCTCAGCATGTGGAGCATTTCATGGTGTCATAATGGACGTGTGATCATGCTATATTCAGCTAATCCTCAGCAGGATCTGCAGCATGAAAACAGTAGACGGCTTTCAGATTGTCTGCAGGTAACTAAATGCCAGCTTAGTCAGCTACTAAGTCAGATGAAGGCCTGATTGCTCACTCGCATTAGCATTTGTAATTATTTAGTCATTTGTATACCTGTACCTCAGTAACAATGCTTATTCAGAACGTTGTGAATCTGTGAACTGACTTAGTTTTAAAGCATAAAGTAAAAATACAGGTCTAACAGTCATTGAGGGAAAGCAGATCATCAAGGGTTTTAAAATGAAAAAATAATAATATTACCTTTAATTGGATGTTATTGGATGTACTGTTTTAGTGGAATATGTGAAATGAAGCGATTTGTGTTCACATGTTTTATGTGCCATTGTTATAGATATATCAGTATTTAGAATACACTGTAAAAAAGATAATGATGATAATGATAATGTGGTGAGGGAAAATCCCCAGGGATTACTTCAGGAGAGTTTCCTATGAACATATTACTGAGATAACTTCATCAAAGAAGCAGCTGTGACTTTTAAAAGTAATTTCTCTTCAGCAGTGTGCTGATATTAAGGACTACAGTTTACTTTGTTACTTTGATGGATTTTTATCATTATTTGGTGTTAATTTGTGTTTTTAGTGGATTCTTGGTTTTTATCTTGTTTTTCTGTTTCTGTTTTGATGCCATAATTCCCGCAAAGCATCAACTTATTGTTGTTTAGTGTTAAAGGGCTAAAAATGGTTAAAGTGCAGATTGTCATGTGATCAGCAGCTCCTTGCAGCTACTGATCTGACTAGTAATATTAGATTATTACTAGTAATATGAATATAAAGTTGAGTAAAATATGTGAGTTTCCTCTAAAATAACGTTATGAACTGTGAATTCTTTGTCGTCTATAATTAATGAATTTATGTTCTTTCCTTCTGGCCTATTTTTTTCTAGGTCACTAAAATAAGATGAATTTTTTTCACCTTCCTCTTTCCATTTAGCTCCAGTTCTGATGTCAGCACCTTGTGTCTTTTTACCATATAGAACATCTCATTGATTTTACATCTGTCGTCTTCAGTCATTTCAGATTTCCTGAATAAATCATTTATGTTACCAGAGCACCAGGATTTTTGTCTCTCCATAAATCTATGAGATTATTGGAGTTGCTAATTTCACATAAAGTAGGATTCAACCTTTTCTTAGAGCATCTAGAAGGACATCTGTCTATCCAGTCATCTGCTGTCAGGTTATAATCACCACCTACCACAATTAAATCTGAAGAGTAAATTTCCTTATATTCAGAAATAACATCAGTTAGCTTTAACATTAGCAACATTTTCTGACTAGTGTTGGTATATCAATAATATTCAATAATAATAATCTTTATTGTAACATACATTCCCTTAGGGAGCAGTGAGCAGCTATCACAGCATCCAGGGAGAAATCTGGGGTTAAGGGTCTTGCTCAGGGACCCAGAGTGGCAGTCTGTGGGAGTTGAACCCAGAACCTCTGGAACACAATGCTCTAACCACTAGGCCACCACTCCCCCATTATAACAAAATATCCTTCAACATTTAACAGAACTACCATCCAGTGACTGAGCTCATCAACTCTGGAGACAACAACCTTTCCAGGACATCTATTAAACAGACGCTCCACCTCCAGAACCTTTAGAACCTTTAGAACCGAGGCTCAACAACATCCTTTCTCCCACTGCTTTGACCACTAGGTGGCGTCTGTGTCACATCAGAGAGTTTCCTGCAGAAAAGTGCAGTTTGCTCCTTGTCCTTTACAAAATAAAAATAATGCTTTCCTTTTCACATTGTCCCTGAGTCCTCTTGCATTCAGAGAAATAAAAGACAGATTTGTTTTAAGCATCAGCAACGCTGTTTGAACAATAACAGCTTAAGAAAATATCAGAACACACCAAAAAACAGCTGTTTGGAAAAAGTAAAGCTAATAACTTTTTCCTATTTCAGGTAGAAAAGGAATAGGGTGTATATCCCTCTAGTTTCTAAACAAAAACAAATGACAGCCTTATTGTAAAACTATCTTCAGCAGCATGTTTAGAAAACACCTTTAAATCTTTTAGTCCTTGGCATAAATGGGTCGCCCGTTTATGGATCCTAACGGGCCGTGGTAGAAGGCCCGGTCCCCTGCCTTCCTCGCCTGAAGAATCTGGGGCCACAGTTTCTCTCTCCAGCCGCTCCTCCTTCATCAGATCTTCTGGAAAACGGACACCAGTGGACTCCCAAAGCGGAGACGTTTTAGTCATTTTCCTTTTGCCGTCTCTATGCTGCCGTTTGGTAAACTGTAGAATAATCTGGCGGGTTGGCTTCTCCTCCTTCTTCCCCAGCCCATGAACCGTATCAACGTATTCATCCATCCTCTCAGCCCATTCTGCAACAATCTTCCCCAGGAGGTGAACCACGTCCTGCTGAATGTTTTCCCCCATCGTCTCCTTCATCCCTCTGATCCTCAGCTTCCATCTTGGTTCAGAACCATCCAGTTCTCTCCAGTTAACTTGGAGCTCATTGACTTCCTTTGGTAGAACTGACTCCTCCGACTCCATAACAGCCATCTTCTCCTTACAATCTTTCACTTCAGCAGCATTAAACTCTAGAGCCTTGGCCAGACTACTGATCATGACCGTGTTTTGGCTCAGCTTTGTCTTCATGTCGGCCATCTTTTCATCCTGAGGGTCAAATCTCAGGTGTAAAGCTTGAATGGCTTCCAGTAGATTCTCCATTGTTGTGTTTTGTGTCGTTATTTTGTGAGCATGAGCTCCTTGGAAGGAGTTTGAATCAATTGTGCCGTATGGTGGAGAACACGATTCTCTCCTCCGCCTCTTCCAGTCTCCATGTCTGATGCATAGTCATGGTCCTTGTAGCTGAGCTTTTCTCTTTCTTTGTGTCTTCTTCTGGGCTTTGGCTCTTTTCTTGCTTTCTTTGTACCTAAGTCATGATCAGGTTAGTAAAACTTAGGTTTTGCAGGGGTGAAGAAAGTCAGACGACATTAACTAGAGGCACATTCCACAGCAGCTCTAACAAAGCCTTCTGTCCAGGCGGCCATCTTGTCTCTGTCTCTGTTAGCAGACTTTCAGACTTCCAGCAGCTCATTATCTGGGTCAGGTGTTCAGCTGCAGGGAGGAGACGGGAGTGTCTGGACGCTGCTGCAGGAACAACTGAGACAGTTTGGCCAGATGTCAACGGCTCAGTTTATATAGATTCTTTAAATCTGGATCTTTAAATAGTTCATTTTTGATTGATTATATCAATACATCAATTATTTCTTCTTTCTTTCACAATTTCTTCTCAGCTTTTGTGTTTTTTGGCAGAATTGGGACATTTAGTCAAAAACAGTTCTAGTTGGAGACACCTTTGGTTCTAAACTTGTTGTGGGAGCACAGACTGCCTCTCTAATCTTTTTGGGTTCTTGCTGACCTGAAGAACAGTTCTGGACCTCATGGAGGAGTCCACTCCGTGTCTCCAGAACCGCTTCTCTTCCACTGACTGGGATGGTTTTAAACATCTCACTGTGGATCTTGGTGAAGGGACAGAAACCGGATCTGCAGACGTCTGGTTCTGTGAGGAGATGGTCTTCCTCCAGGAATCCATCCTCACTTCTCCAAATAATGAAGTTTGGCTCACCAAACGGGTCAGAACCACAATGACCAGAGAAATCTCTGTTTCATCCAGGAGGACATGACGCTCTACAGGGAACTGTGGAAATGGGCCAAAAGGAGCTTCACCTTCCAAAGTCCAGATATGAGGACAAAGCTGAGTGTTTGCTGAACACCAACAGGTCCGGTTCTGGATGGGATGGTGAGAAGAACATGATGGAGATAAGAACCAGAACCACTCCTTGAATGGGAGAATCAATCTGGACCTTTCTAACGTCTTCAATGTTCAATGAATCATTTTAATGTTCATTATTCTAATCAGATGTTTGTTTTCCTGAACTTTGATTTGGACCCTGAACAGAACCGGTCCATTAATAAGTGTATAGAGTTGGAACCTTTCCAAGGAGTCAAAGAAAGGAAAAGTCCTGGTCCAGATGGGACCCCAGGAAATGTGTGAAAAACGTTTTTTTGTAGCTAGCAGACATTTTTAGTTGGACCTTTCAGTCGGCTTTGCAGCAGAACCTGGTCCAGTTCTGAAGAAGAAGAAATCTTTATTTGAAGTTACAATTTTACATTACAATGAAATCTGTCTTCTGCATTTAACCATCCCTTAGGGAGCAGCGGGCAGCTTCTCCAGAACCCAGGGAACAATCGGGGGTTAAGGGTATTGCTCAGGTTTGCTCCAGGTTCTAGCAGCCTTATCAGAACCAAGAGTTCTGCTCTAACTACTGGGCCACCACTCCCCCTCAGTAATTGTTCCCTGAGCTAAGATCTAAAGCTCAGAGACACTCGCTGTCTTCAGTCCAGAACCTCTCAGCTCTCTGGTTCTGAAGGCATTAGAAAAGCTGCTGAAGGAGGACCTGATGGAACCGGGTCAGGACAGTTTGGACCTCCTGCAGTTTGCTTCCAGGACGGGTCGAGGACTGGATGGTGAGACAGGGACACTTTGAAAGCTGCTCTGAAACATCTGGAGGAAGCAGAGGACCTTGTTGGTTCCCTTTTTATGGACTTCTCTTCTGCTTTTAATCCCATCCAGCTCCACATTTTAGCAGAACGCTTCCAGAACCTCTAGAACTTGGACTCTGTTCTGATCTGGTGGCTGATGGACTTTTTAACTCTGAGACTTTTTAACAGTGGTTTCTCCTCTGTTCTTTGTTTTCTACACTAATGATGGTCAAAGCCATGGCAGAGGCTGCTACATTATTGGACCTGCAGGAGGTTCTGTCCTTGTGTCCGTTCCCAGCAGTGATTCATCAGAACCGGGTCTCCTGGTGGAGGAAGGTATCAGATGGAGCAGTTCCTCCTTTTTAAACATCAATGTGGTGAAAACTAAAGAGCTGTGAGTGATGTGAGGAAGAAGCCGACTGTCCTCCTCTGTTTTCAGGAAGAATGCGTCTGTTGAAGGAGTGAAGCTGGAGAAACACGTCTGGACCCAGACGGACAGAACCTCTGAAGCCCACATTGGTGCTGTGTGCAGAAAGCAGCGTGCACACAAAGCATCAAGCAGAAGCTGCAGCACTCTGACTGGGAGCTGCCTTGTTTTAATGTGGACCTGATCTGAATGAATCTGCTGGAAGGTTTTCTCTGAGCTGCCGGCACGGCTCACTTCCTGTTAAACACCAGAACCAGCTGCAGGCTGAAGATGTGCAGCTAAACTACTGGATCATTCAGGACGCAGCTACACACTGCCACCATGGAGAAACAGCCGCTTCCAGCAGCTCTCAGCGTTCTGCAGGAGAAGCAGCAGATGAAGCTGGTGTTTAGTGACTGTTGTTTTCTGTCCTGATGTCTTCCTGGCAGCTGCAAACCAAACTGCTCCTTGAAGAGAAGAAAGAAACTTTGAACCTTGAAGCTTCCAGGAACTCCACTGCTGCTCCTGCTGCTGCCCCGCCCTCCTACCTGTCCCACCTCCATCACAGATGAAGCTCCGCCTCCTTCCAGGTAGCAGCTCACCTGTGTCTCAGTGGTTCACATCTTGTTCTTCAGCACTTTGGACCGTCTGAACAAACTGTAAGTTTGCTTTGTTTCCTACCAGAACTTTGTCTTGAGGAACTTTCCTCTTTGTTTCTGCTCTCTGATGTCTGGAGAACATGTTCACTTCTGATTTCAGCACAAAGTTTCATCTCTGCTGTCTGAAGACTAATCTACAGGATTATTAGATTATTGATGAACTGGAACCAAACAACATGATGAACAGCTGATGTTCAGATGTGATGTTTAGATGAGCAGAACTCTGTCGACCCAATCAGAGCTTCACGGCTCCAGATGATCCGTCTAAAATCTAAACATCTGGGAGCTTAAAGACAGGAACGTCCTTCATGTTGAGTTAAAACCACCTTTTAACCTCCAACCAGAAACTCTGGACTCTGAGAAAAACATGTGATCTAAAGGTTCTGCTGCTGTTCTGCTAAAGTTACAAAGGTCCACTTGAAACCTGAACCGTCTCTTTAGAGGTTCTGCTGCTCCTTAAACTTTGTGGATCGTCTTAAAATGTGTTTCTGTCCCTTTAAGAACGATGGTTGGTTTGATAAATTCAGAGCGACTGAAGCAGAACTTCTGAGGTTCTGGTTCTGATATTTCTCCAGCCTGTTGTTTATGGCAGCTGTAAAATATCTGCTGTTCAGAGAGCAGATTGAAGAACAACTGAAGACCTGAAGGTGGTTCCAATCAGACCAGGAAATGTTAACAGCTTTAAAGTTTTCATCATCAATATTTTAGATTTAAATCCATTAAAAGTCAGATAATCCAAAAGTTTAACATTGATCTAATAAATCTATCAATAAAACAATAATATTTGCAGTAATCCGACTTAAAGGTTGATTTGCTGCTAAAAGTGATCAGTCTGTTGTTCCACAGTGTTTGACCCATGAGGGACAATTATTAGTTAGTATTTTATTTCCTAAATGAAGAGTCTGAGGAGTTTAAGAACTTGTTGGGAACATTGTTTTCCTTCAATTCATGTTTCAAACTAAAGTTTCATTAAACAAAGATCTTTGTTCATGAAACCACAGAGAATCTGGAGCTCAAACTGGTTCTGATCCAGTTAATATTAATGGTTCTGGTCCAGTTTCAGGTCCAAGGCTCTGATGTCCACCTTCTTAAACTCTGTCACCAGCTGGGATCTTCTGATGGTTTGATTTCTGCATAAAAACTAAAAGAAGTGAGTTTGCTTTTTAATGCTGTTAGTGACACAGGAAGGGATCAGCATGGAGAAATGGACCTGGAGAGGCCTGCTGCTTCACACTGAACTACCCGACCAGATCTAGTGGGTCGGTTCTGAAGCAGAGGCTGAGGCATGGTCTCATATCTGCTCTACAGCTCAACATGTTCTGGTCCTCCTTCTAGCAGAACTCTGAGAACCTGTTGATCCAAAGTTCTGAACTTCAGCTCCAGCTGATGAAGCAGAGGAGTCTGAGCTGGTGTCAACAGGAAGTAGTTCCCTTTTCTTGGTGCTGAGAGATCTTCCTGATGCTTTGGACCCAACGGTACCAGTCATGTGGACCATGGAGCTGCTGTTTATTAACACAGAAGCATCATCAGCTTTGGGGCTGAGTTTAATCTGCTGTTAGAAAAACTGTGATATTACTGAGTTCTGATCATTTTAATGAGCAGAGAGAGAAACTGTGGCTAAAATCAATGATTCTGGAGGAACCGGGTCTCCTGGCTGAATGTTGCAGCTTATTTTAAACCCAGAAGTCCTTCCAGGAGTCCGGGATGCTGCTCTAGAATTATCTGGATAAAACATCCTGATTAAATGACTAAAGTTTGGACCAGAACCCAAGAAATGAAGCAGTTCATCTAGAAGTGAATGTTGACCAGTGATGAATGGCTGAATGTAGAAATGAGTGAACAGCAGCAGAGCATCAGAACCAGTTAGTTCACTGTACTGGATCATAGCTACTAGAACCTGCTGTGGTTCTGGATGTTTGGACCTTTAACAAAGGCTGACAGAAGTCCATCTACCATCTGTGGTAAACCCTGATTTAGTCTGTTTTCATCCTCATGTGCAGCTAGTTTCTAGTCTGAACATCAGAGACGGATCCAGGTCCAATCATCTGGTTCCACTTTATCTCTGTTGGACTTTGGGATTAAAAGCTGCTGCCGCCTCAGAACCGAGTTCAGTGAAATAAACCATTTACTGCTCTTCCTATCTGATCCACTCTGGTTATTGTGACCTTTGACCTTTATGATCCTGCTTCAGGTGTCTCACTTTTTGCCTTCACTGTTTCAACCTCATGTTGTTTTTCTCCTGCTGCTCACAGGTCCAATAAAGCCCGGACTTCACTGTGGCTCCACTTCTCTGGCTCTGGCTCCATTTTGGTAAATGTGAGCAAATCTTCTTTTTCAGCACCAGCAGCTGATGTTTACACTGTGAATGTATTTTATATGGGGGGTGTGCCGGGTCAGAGTCCATCTGGTTCTAACAACCAATCAGTTTGCTGCTGACTCGACAGATTACAGCTCCTTAGATCACTCAGGAGGTCCAACAGTCAAAGGTCTGATTTATTAATAGTCACAATAAAACCAGTAAAAGTGGGTCTGAGTCCTCTAGAGTTTAGCCAAGCAAGGGAACCAAATATTCCACTGAATAAATTAAAATAAATGAGAATAAATCAATAAATAAAAACGTATGAATATGTCAGATGCGTCAACATAATCTGATCAAGAAAAAACGTAAATTTTTATCAGAGATCTGAATGTTTCTACTTCTGAGTGAAGCAGATATGGAGATCTAAGCTTTTCTAGAGATTTGGAGCAGGAATCAAACTCTGGTCTCCCATTAAAGTCAGACACAACAGCTTCCTGCTGCTTCCTGTGAGTCCTTTCAAAATAAAATGACATCAATGTTAAAATGTGTTTGATTCAGTCAGATTATTAAATAGTTCAGCTTTGATGCAGCAGATAATCCACTTGTAGAGTTTGATGATTGTGAAATAAAATAGTTGCTGATGTTCAGTCAGAGTGAATCAGTGTGAGTGGATGAAATGTTGCTCCATGGCTCCATCTAGTGGACTGATAGTAGAAGTACAGCAGCTGATGGCAGCTTCCTCTGCCTCTCACTGCTGTCTGACTGCATTCAACTGACACTGATATGAAGCAGAGAAGAAGAGCCAATCAGAGGAGGAGCAGCTGATCTTTTTCCAGCACTAATGATGTAAAGGATGATCAGAGTTGATGTGCAGATGAATGATTTGTGTTTCCTCTGCAGGTGAAGGTAGAAAGTGTGTGTGAGCTGATGTGGATGTGAATTCAGCAGCATGGATCAGTGTGAGGACAGAGAGGAGGGAGTCCCTCCCTCTAAAACCACTCTGTGTGGGGAAGCTGAGAGCCAGAGCCACGCTCAGAGGTGAGATCAGCATCTCTAAGTGTCCAGAGCCCTTTTCACACAGCGTTCTCACTATATCAGGCCAGAAGAGACCAAGTGGTCCTGAAGCTGCTGCTGTTCCTCTTTGCTGCTTCATCCAGACTGAACAGAGCAGCTCAGCATGGTACCAGTGGGTTCTGACAAACAGCAAGTCAGTGTTGCACAACCAGCTGAGTGACACCAGCCTGTTGCTTAGAGCTCTGGGTTCCAGCAGGACACATCTGGAAAAACTCACCAACTTCCAGAACATTTCCTGGATCTTGATGACCAACATGTGTTCAACATTATTTATCCTAGAAAGAAGGACGGCTGATCAGACATTTATGGAAGAACCTTTACATTTATATTCTCTCTAAATACGAACTAGATCAACAGTCCAGTGTTTCACTCAAATTAACATGAATTTCTATTGTGTGAATAAATGATTCTGACAACTCATCACATCATGATTTTAATCAGTGATTCTGGTTAAAATGGAGAAAACTGTCAGTTCTGACTAGTGGGCATCAGCTGCTTCACTTCATTATTGATCAGGCGTCTAGAACAACCTCTATTCTGGACACAGCAGTGGATCAGCTTTGGTTCCACCTCAGTACGTTACAAACACAACACCAAGACTTAAAGAAGCTCCATCAGAACCTCCTTGATGGTCCGAGTGAAAAGGACTCAGGATTCTTCTCCATGTCAGAGCTCAACACTAATATCACCAAACTGTCCTCTCAGTCATTTCTAACCAACATGTTTGTCTCAGAAACAGCTCTTTCTGCTCTAGAAATAAGGCTGGACTTTATTCAGGAGGATCAATGATCAGGAACATGATGGAGGATTGGATCGATTCTGATGGAACCATTTAGATTCTAAATGGTTCCATCAGATGGGCAGAACATCAAGTTATGATCTGTCTGGTTCTGCTGAGTCTCACAGCTCTTCATTTTAGAATCAGTCGTATTTGAAAAATATTTTTTAAAACATCTCCAAATGTGTTAACATACTTTTTTTTCTCACTGCAGTGTTAAGACACTGATACGTAAATTTCAACAACACCCAGAACCAGAACCCAGCTGTGTGTCCTTTAAGAGCAATGATTCAAAGGATTTTTTCCTTGACTTCAAATCTTCAGGACCTGCATCCTCAGAGAGGTGAGCTGTATCTAACTGCTGTAACTGTGGAAACTGAGTCAGTCTGAAATGTTTTTATTCCAACATGTGTTTAACGTGAGCTCAGCTCTTTTTCCCACATTTCTATGTTCATATGTGAAGCGGTGTGTGTTGGCTGTTCTCCAGAACCACAGCAGTGAAAGTGGAAAGAATGGATGTTGTTGGAGGCGTCCTGGATGCTGCTACATCATGTTTAACAGCTCTGATCTGTTTGCTTTTGGGCCTCATTGATTAGTCGCCATCATTAAACACTTTTCTCTGCTTAAAGTCAAAGATTTAGTTTGGACTGGAGCTCACTCTGATTGGTTCTGTTTGGTTCTGTAAAACCCGGTTCTATTGCTGTACACCAGTAACATTCCCTAAACCTAAAGCTTTTTCATTATGATACAAAACAGTCATTATAATTTTCTCTACAATGAAGTAACTAGTATTTAAATTATATTTTTATTGAGTTTGGAAAAACAAACCATTTATTCCACTTAGATATCAGAGAATTGTCTTAAAGATGAACCTTTCCCTGAAACCTTTATTGTTAAACCTTCCTTTAAAATAATTAATAAAGCTTTTATTGACGCATACAGAAATAAATACACACAAATGATATAATCCACTTATTCTCCTTTTAACATTCTGTGTCAACATATCTAAATTGGACATAAAGGAAGGAGGCGTGTGCTGGTGATGATTCTGAGTCATCCAGGTCAAGATTAATCCAGAAAAATGTTAAAAAAACAAACAACTGAGCTTCTATTCTGATTCTGTAGATGTTCCCATCCAGGAAGCTTTCTCAGTTTATTTAAACTTTATCTAAACGTCTGAAGTAGTGTTGAGTTCCAAAGTTGTATAGACCTGCTGGTGAGACCTCATTATAGCTCAGATTCACATGAGATCCTTCCTGCATGCAGCCATGCAGCTCATTGAAGAAGCTCCTGTTATACCATATTTTAATTTCCCTTTGGAATTAAGAATGTATTTTTATTAAATGTAATAAATACATTTAAGAAATAAATATACATTACAATGATAATGTTATTTCTCCACATTATGTGATTAAAATTTATCCTTTTCAATTCGATAAAATTTTATTTATATAGCGCCAATTCATGAAACATGTCCTCTCAAGGCACAGATTGGGTCAGATTATACAGATTTGTCAAAAATGTCCTATATAAGGGAACCAGTTGATTGCATCAAAGTCTTGACAAGCAGCATTCACTCCTGGAGAAGCGTAGAGCTACAGGGAGAGTTGTCTGCATTGCCCGTGGCTTTGCAGCAATCCCTCATACTGAGCAAGCATAAGGCGACAGTGGAAAGAAAAAACATCCATTAACAGGAAGGAAAACCTCCAGCAGAACCAGAACCAAGCTCAGTATGAGCGATCATCTGCCTCGACCCACTGGGGGTTAGAGAAGGCAAAGCAAATTTATTTGTATAGCACAATTCAGTACAGAGACAATGCAAAGTGTGTTCTGTTTGTCGTCTGACCGGACGATGCTTGATGTGACCAAACCTGTTTTATATAGGATTTTTATCGTTACGTGTGGTGTCTCTCAGGCATTAAAAATCAGCAGACTGTTTTAAAATCCTGCCTTGTGAACCAGCCTTAACTCGTTTGGCACCACAGGTGTCATAGATACAGAAACTGGAGCAGCAGCATAGTGAATCCATGGAGCTGATTAATGCTAGGTGGAATGTTTAGGTTTATATTTTTGTTCAGGAGAACACTGCTAATGGCTTGGCTAGGCCTAGCTGACATAATAGCTGCAACGTGTTACCACACAGCCCAACCATACTGCTAGCAAAACAAAACTTTACCTTTCCACTAATACAGCTTTCTTTCTGCCAACTTACACGCCTCTACATTTCAACCAACGTCTCAGTTGTTCGACGCTGGGCTTCTAGATTGAAGCATGTTGAAACGAAGCTACTATGACGTAGCCTCGTGAGACCATCCTGATCTCGCGAGGTTTCAAGGTTTCACTCGCAGATCAGTCTGGATACTCTCCGTTAAAGAAAATTTGGAGCCGTTCACCAAACGAACGTCCAATCAGCGTTGGCTTTGAGGCAGGTTGCGGTGTGACGCAACGGGAAGCGCGACAGTTCAGTCTAAACAACATGGCGGCTTCAGCCGATGAAACTAGCGTTAGCGTGGCTATCGAGCAAGTTTTATCGGAATTACAGAGTATTTCTCTGCTGAGCTAACGAGCCTTTACTTGCAGCAGCAAGAGTAGCTTGGCTTGTGGTTGTGTTTTCGTCGTCGCTCTGTTACGAGCGACGACGAATCTGATTGGTTTATTTGGCCCGTCTATCACCAACATAGGCCAATCAGCTAACCAGTATTTTCGCCCCTTCCCAAAATTACTTCAACGGAAGGTTTCCAGATGGATATGCGGAGCAAATCTATCTGGCGGAGTCAGGTAAACTATGACGGCCTTATCTTCCAAATTTATTAGTGTCTCAAACGTTGCCATTTCTCAGTTTGTAATTTGCTTATCCAACCGTCTGGGGAACAGTTGATTTCTGGGGGTGGAGCTAATCAGACTTATTTGAGAAATGCCCTAATGGAACAAAGCCTGCTTTTAGCAGCCGAGAGGCGGTAGGCGGCAATATGCATATTTAATTTATTAGAAATTAAATATGGAGACAGAGTGTTACATTACCATTATAAGATGATTTCACAGCACGATGTAGGATTCTGTCTGAAGTAAGTTTTGGAAAGATATCCTTTTCATCAATTTAGTGCTCCTCCCACTAAGCTCAGGGGGAGGGTGGTTCAGCCCCTCTGTTTGGAACAAAGAAACCCTTCTGGTTCTGACCAACCAATAAAACATCATCTGTTATTCTACCTAGTGACGGGGGGGGGGGGGTGGACATACCTTAGAGGCATACTATGCAACATTTTTCAGTTAATTAATGTGTTCCATACCGTTTTGGATGATTAAATGAGTCATTTCAGGTCGAACAAAGGTTTTCTCGGCCGCCCTGGGGGTCTGTGGGGGAAATACCGCACTTGCAATTGCAAGAGCTCACGGCCCGCACACACAGGCTCAGAAGTCTCGCTTTACGGCGAGAACTCCATGTGTTTTTGCCCTGCCATTCACTATATGCACGCACGAAAGCAACAACAAAGAACCGCGTGTTAACGTCAAATAAACATGCAAGCATATCGAGTTTTATTATTTATTTATTTTTTTTTTATGTTGGCGAGACGCTACCGCGGCGGCCGCGGAGAGGCGGCGGCTGCGGCTTGGCGAGGCGGTGGCGGTAGCGTCTCGCCAACATAAAAATAAATAATAATAATAATAATAATAATAATAAAACTGGCGAGGCGGCCGCCGCCGCCGCCGCAGCTTGGCGAGGCGGCCGCGGCCTCGCCAAGATAGCGCTGCGGGAAGCTTGATGTTCATACCTTCACTGTGTTAGTCATTGTTTGTACTGCTGTTTTTTCCACTTTTCGTTGCGTTCGCCTGTCTGCTAAGCTCAAAACAACCGCGCCTGGCTTGACGGAGAAACCAGAACAGCTGAGCATCTTTATGACAGTGCACTTTTACTTTCGCCCTCTGGGGGGAGCCTCGCTGGAAAATCAACCCCGGTTGCATAGTATACCTTTAAGCTTGGGTTATTCTTCTTAACAATTCCCTCTGTTATGATCCTACAGTTCAAACCAATAACTAGGCTAAACTAATGTTATGTCTTGAAACCTTTAGACAAAATGTAAATAATAAGATGCAATATTGTAACCCACTGTCCCCTCTGTTGGCGACTAGTGAAATCAAATTAAGTTTAAGTTCACCCATTAAAAGTAAGATAACCCAAGTATAAACTAATAAACTACAACACCTAACTGAATCTTATGCATACTAGAGCCAATAAAAGTAAGCACCTTTATTCAGTAGGTGTAAGCCCAAGATAACTTTGCAACTACCAAGAAACTGTGATGAGCTAAATACGACTCTAGGAGTCCTAACCTAGATTTACAAGATGTCTTTTTAGAAATTATTTTTAACCTGTGAAAGCACTACACTCTGATCAAACCACAGAATAAAGACCAAATTATCATGCAATGCAAAACCAAGATCCTAACAGTACTAATAGTTAACACCTTATGAATATGGAACTTAAAAGACAAATACAGTGATTACAAAATTCCTTTTCATTTTTTACACAATGCATTCAATTGTTGTCATGATGTCTTGCGTCTCAGAGATGTCTTCGTCTTGCCCATGAAGACAATGGATTATAGAATCATTGTTCCAACAGCCGATCCCCACACATCTGTATGTTAATCTTTATTAAAAATAAAAAAAGAAAACAAAATAAACATCCAGCAGCCTCATCCGTGAGTGGCTCAGCGCTTCAAGTGGCTCCAGTGATGTTTTCTAGGAACCCTCTGGCAGCTGGTACACATGGCTCTGGAATGTGATGGGCCCCTGGACCTTTGGCCGACCACATCTGTCTGTCAATGACCTTAGCGTGCACTCATTCGAGGTAGGGGGGTCGGTGGACCCTCCTTCACATGCCTGGACTCTCCTGGTTTCATATCTCCAATACAATCTGAAACTTACACGACAATCTTTTAGATATCAAATGTTGTGTGCTACCTGTAATTCCAGAAGCTGACGTTGCACCCGAAAATCTCCGTTCAGTCATATGGAATGTATTCTGAAATGAAATTAACTGAACACTCCGACAAGAAACAAACATACCCCATACCAATTTAGTCTGTGCACAGATTTTAGCCAATTGTTTTGGTCAGAGTCCCATTAATCCTTATTACTTTCCATTGTCCATCTTCGTCCTGACAGGAAACCTATTTTAGAAATTAATATTTAATGAGACACTTCATCACAATTTCTCTGTCCTCTGCTTGCACGGGCCTCTGATCGTCCTGCAAAAAATGCATGCACGCACACACAAATACTTTAGACCACTGGTGGGGACCCCCGTGTCTGTAGAATAAAAAATTAGTTAATTCGGTTCTGAAATCAAAGTACATTTTCCTGTAAGAATGTCAGCATGCTCTTTGGATTAAGGCGACCACACATCACACCACTTCACAGAAAACATTTTTCTGTAACCTCTACTCCCATCCCAGATGTCCTACTCTGTGTGCTGCGAAAAAGTTCCTATTTTTAATCCTAGATAAAACGCAAACCTCCATCAGGTTATTTTACAGTACTTTTAAGTCCTCTTGCAATGAATTCCTCACTTTGTTTACCTTGAAGAGATACCATCCTCATATTAAAAAGTCCTGCATCCACCCTTTCGCATCATTTGACATGCACTGTTCACCTATCATTCTATCAAGTTGTTACAAATCCTGATCCAGTTAACTCTAACACGAGATATGTGGCTTTCAATCCCTAACTCCCCTGCCTGACACACCAATGATTTTAAACAAATTACTTAAGCAGGGCCTTTAATAGAACTATCTTAGATATGCATTAAGTTACCCTCTGTTTTTCTATTTAATCCAGTTTTTTCTATGTTATGTAGTTTTTCTAGTTTATGTAGTTGTTCTATTTTATTTAACATTCACTTATTGTACTGCTAAACCTGTTTAAGCCTTCCAGGACCCCCGAGGGGGCTGAGCTAACCCCCCTTCTAGAGTCTTCCTCCAGCAGATACGTGCTTTCTGACACTTCACCCATTAAATGTAATTTATAGCCCCGGCATGTTTCTTAGGAGTCAACTGAACAAACATTCAGAGCCATGGGAAAGTTCTTTTGGTTTTTTTTTAAACAACCGTTATCTAATCTACAACGCTGTCACATACCTCCCGTGGGGTCCTGCAAACAAGTAACTGTGCCAAGGGTTGATATAAAGGTTAAGATCTGTGTAACTTTAAGATACACTATTATCATATAAATGCTTATAAATTTTCGCAACACGCTATTCCATTTCCCCCTGTTTGAAAACAAAATTAATTTTGTTACAAAACATTAACAAGGAACAGTATTTAATCATGACAGGGAGTCAATCAACTGCAAATGCTCATTTGTGTTGAAGTAGGAAAACCACTGCCTTATATCCTAAATTCAAATCAAAACATTATTTGAGTGTACGCTTCAATGTATCTGCAAGGGGTCCTTCAAAGATTGCGTAAGATCAATAAAAACATACTACATCAGGATGGTGTTGCTGGGCAAAGGACATATAAAACATTGTTTTTAACCTGAATAAAAGACCTGGTAATATAACAAATCCTGGTGAACATCAGGTGTATCATAGCTGGCAACTGTTAGATGTAAAATAGAAAAATCTCAATACTTGTGAGCTGATAGGAAATAACTTAACAAATTCGTCAAACCTATAGGCCCGTTTATACCACACTTTTTTAACCGAGCCGAGACCAGTCAGAGCTCGGTAACTGAGATAACTCTTGTGTGTAAATGGTCAGCAGACCAGTTCCTGAGCAGGTCTCGGACTGTTTTTTTTTTTATCCCTGTTATCTGATAACGAAGAGCGCATGAGCAGACCACGTCATCCGCTTACAGTCAGCTGACTGTCCGCGTTTTTTCCGGCATGTCTGGCTGCACGTCCCAATTCACACTTCATTTAGACAAATATCAGACATTCATCATAGCTCTCAACTCTCACGCATTGACCGTGTGACACACGCATTTCACTGACTTCACACGCTCACACGCAACACATGACATTTCACACGCAAACATGGAATTTCTCATGCATAAAAATCACAAAGCCCATCTGGGGAGCGGACGACAAAACTCCGCCTTCTGCTGAGCTGTTTCGGCTTCTTTCACAGCTTGTGGCCATCAGTAATTCCTGCTGCAGTTCATGTTAACAGAGCAGCAGGAGGAGCGATCAGAGTTATGAATAATTTTAGTCTTAACAGTGGTGAAAGTGAGCCGGTAAGGTCCTGTACCGCGTACACAGGAGGGGAGGGGGCGGAGGGGGGAGGGGGGAGCTGCTGCGAGATGACCGGTTCATTCAGAACCGGTCATGGCTGCACGCTGGATAATAAAACAGTTCTGCTAACCAGATGCAGTTTAAAACGCCACTTGGTCAGTTTATAAGTTTTGTAAACTACATGCACCGTATTTCTGTGCCTCCGCGCTTGCTCCTCTCCCTCCCCTCCTTTCCCTCGGAGCGGTGCGCTCTGGGCGTCAGTCAGTGCGCCCAGAGCGCACTGACGAGAGCAATAGAGATTTGCCTGGTCAGAGCGGCGACTGACTGAGAAACCTGTCGCTGTGAAAGGTGATAATGGTTATAAACTGTAACAGTCTAGAAGTGCATTGAGCTGAAAAGAGGGAGACATCAGCAGCTGGATCGTGCGTAAAGACGCAGCGGGAACCTCTGTGTGCTTCAGTGTTGCTGCTGAGGGGATCATAAAGGCTTGATGAAACTCAGCCTGAATCACCAATCAGGTTATATGTAGCACCCCACTGCTCTGTCCGCTAGTAACTGGGACAAGAACTTAAACTCACTGGTGGGGTGGCTATTTGGGTTCGTTAAGTTCTGGTAGTTACCACGCAGGTTTACCAATTTTGAGTAATTCCTTACTGGTTCAATTACCCTACACTCCTTTTATGTAATATAAATAACTCCAGACAACCAGCTACCGGAACAGTTTCTTTTAATAGGAACTTTGGAAAAATAAAACCTTAGCTCCTCAACTCCCCAAAAGAATCAAAACTTAAACATAGAGCAAGGTCATTACTGTTTCCCTGAATAAAATAAAGCCGATAAGGCACTTTTTCTTTTCAATACCTTATGTTCCACTCACTTCCCCTTTGTGTTTTAAAAAAAAAACTTACTTTTTAACAGTTGTGTTACTTTAACCAGAATTCCGGGTTTTTTTTTTTTTTTTTTTTACCAATAGAACTCCATACATTTATCCAACATTTACAGTTCTAAAACACAATATCACACATGGGCCCATACTCTCACACACACACTCTGTCCATTACCGGTTCAAGTTTTTCGTTGCAGGCCTGATGAAGCTAGGATGTGACGTAGCTCAGACAATCCTCTTCTCCCCGGTTAAACAACAAACCGAATCAAACCTGCTCGCTCAGCCGATGTCCTCCTCGTCAAGGATGCTTCGCGAGTCCAATTTTCTTTCAGAACTCCGCCACCCTATTCGCAGGATTACTCCCCCGTCGCACTGAAATCCTGGCCGCCACGGTCCTCTCGCCACTTCAAATCAGCCGCAGTTCTCCGTCGATCAGCCGCAGTTTCCCTCCGAGGGTTTTTTTTTTCTCTCTGCTTAATACTTGAGCAGATATCCCATACACCGTGTGCAGGAATACTTGTTCACAACACGTCCGAAAAAATCCAGTTCCGTCTCCCACCTCAACTTCTGCAAACTTTATCAGCGATCTCCATTAACCTCTCTCTTCTTCTCTCTCCCGCGTCCTTCGTTCTTCCTCTCCCCATCATCCCCTTGTCCCGTTTTTTTTTCTCTGTTGAGTTCACTTGTCCCTCGTTAACCTAAGCTACTTTCATAGATAGGATACTCAATACAGTCTTTACACAAATTAGATTCTTAATCAAACAACAATACACTCATGTAAATACACAAGTTATCTACAGAAAAGTTTTGGCTTTCTGTTTTTTCTTATCATTTCTCATGTTACTACAGTAACATCTTCCCTTATGTAGATAATCCCTTGGATTAAAAATATATAAAAACAATCATACACATTGCTCACTTATCCCTTTTTTCTTTCTTGCATAACCAACCTTGTAAATATTTTGTAAATATTAAAGGCCTTAAGTGCATGGTTTTTAACCAGGGGCTACATATAGATTTACAATGATAAACAACCCATAGATGAATGTGTAACAGTGTAATAATTCGGTCAATAACTTAAAACTACTTATTTTAATCAGTATTATTTGAACAATTGTGTATTATTTATGTTTTAATCCATTAACTGAACAATAAAGTATTAATACGTCCCTTTCTCTTTTTAACACAAGTAATACATGTCTACTTCATTGTCTGGTGGGATAAAAATGAGATGGAGTTGACTCCACCGGCTCTTCCAGGGTCCGGTTAGCCCCGCCCCCAAACAAGCCCCGCCCCCAAAATAGCATAATCTCACTCCTAACTTTTGATAAAAGTTGAGAGGTCTGCATTCATAATAATACTAGCTTCCCTACCGTGCCACACGATTTCCAGAGATGATTCTGCTTAGCCGTGTGATGAACCTCAGTGTCTGTCGTTGTTTCCTGCGTCTGTAAATCCTTATTAGAAGTTTGTTTGTCTTATCCACGTCCCAAAAGCCAACTCTGTCTAACCATAACATCCATCCATGTTACGGTCACCGCCATTTTGATTTTCTTGGTCCCGCCTTCAATCCCAGAGAGCAGCAGTACCGCAGATTGTCACTAGGAGGTGACGAGAAACCTAGGAACCGGGATAGCGTGGTGTGTAAACGGTCGTCTCGGCTTGGTTAACTGATCCAAGCTCGGACTGGTCTCGGCTCGGTTTAACAAGGGTAGTGTAAATGGGGCTTAAGTTGTTTAAAAACAGAATGTCCAACTCAGAGCACATCTGTGCATACCAGAGAGACGCCTCGTCGTAAAACCTGTCACCCTAGGAAGTTGAAAGTGATAACAACTCCCATGTTGAACATTTTTGGCATGCAGTTGTTAACCAGAGAGACAAGTCACAGAAACCTAAAATGTGAATGAATCACGTAAAAACATACCCACCCCAGTGGGTCTTCTGCTTATCATTGCAATGGTAAAGTACACCTTCTGCTGTTTAAGTATGTACATAACAAAAAAAGTGAATAGACATGAGTATATTTTCAAAACCGCAAACCTGTGCGCTGGGATACGCTCAATCGGCTGCCTTAAGAAATGTTTAACCATCTCCTGATCCATTTGCCTAGGAGCTCAAAAGATGGAGAGAAAGAAAAAAATTAGAACACAGGCCATCCAGATCACATCCCATTAAATTTGTTCAGTAGTATATGGCTAGAAATAACTGTCTGTGTTTTACCTTAAAGATGTTTGTTATCAGTCTGTGTGGCTCCTGACATGGACTCAGATTGACATGCAACAGATCAGGCAAACAGGAGATCGGACTTCAGACTTCACATTCAAGGCTCCCATGTGTGGAACTCTGAAAGTACACTAAATGGATGGATGTGAACATCCGTTCCCCCATGTGCTGGAACGGCAATCCGCTGTAATGTCTCTGCGACGCACTTCAGTGACAAAGTCCCCTTTTCACAACTCAGAATCTGATGAATCAAGTGGCTCCAATATGTGCAGAAAGTTCATACAGTCATTTCCCTTGACAGCTTGGGATCAGCACTGTTCATGGGCGTTGGCCACTTTTCCAGGGTGCGTAAACATTGTTCATGGGAGCGTTATCCCCTTGCTGGTGTACTGACCTTCTGGAGGTGAGGTCATATTGGGACTTCATGCCAGGCTGACTTGCTGGTGGTGTGAAACAGCCCCTGGCCCAGTGCCTAGTGTGACCACATCTGTAGCAGATGCCTGTAGGTGTTCGAAAAGTTCCAACATGTTCACCTCGTCTTTTCGGTCCTCTGCACCTTCCCCCATGTCTGCGCTGATTGTCACAATGCCATCCAGTTCCATGCTGCAGAACCCACAGACCTGTAATGAACTGAAGGACCAAAAAAAATGACAAAAAAGGACAGGAGGAGGTAGCCCCTCCTCCTGGAATTAAATCAGAGACATTGCTTGGTGCAATCTGCTGCTTACTGTTACTCCCTTCCTGCTTTGTTTCCAATAATTGTAATTTTAGTAACTTTTAATAATCAACAAACTCAAGCTTAGTCTTTCTCCCCTCCTTTTGAGCCACAGTCAAATCGTGTATCCAATGTTTTTTCCAACGAGTGTATCAGGATTTAAGTTCATCAGCTGAGATACTGAAGAGGACACGCTTTTAAACACTCTAAATAATTCACCCAAATTGGACTAATAGTTTTAGGATCCACACCCGTGTGTTTTTTTTCAGTAGATGTTGTAAATCCCAGTCAAACTTAGGAAGCTCTGCTAAAATAAATAAAAGAAATTGTGTGTAACTGCACGCGGAGGTTACACAGTTTTCTTCCAAGGAAGGAAGTAGAAAAAACACTTAAATTACATCCTAAAATGGCTCTAAAATCAGTTTCATGCCTTTGTTTAGAATTTGTTTAAATTCAGCCAGCCACGATCGATCACCAGCAACGATGTTGAAAAGTTTATTCACCAGAAATTGCATATCACCAAATGAAGAAATAGAAAAGATTCCTCGGCTCCTAAATTACTGTGTGACAAGGGCATCTGCATTTTGGTAGGACTTTGAAAATGTGGTTACATATACTGAATAATTTGGGGACCGTCCTGTGATTATCCCGTAATATTTTACGTTTCTACTAGTTTCTGCCGCTCTGCAGTATAAGTATCTATAATAAAATTATGCAAGCCATTAACATTTGTCATAGATTTCTCAATATTAGCTGCTTCATTTAAGGATAACTTCAAAACTGGCACATGACTAAATGCAGGGTTAACAAAATCTATCAAATCAGCAGCAATGTCTTTCTGCCAGCACAATTAAGGTACATTTTAACCTTAACTTTTAGTTTTGCTCACTCGTGTTTTCACCCAGACCTGCAATGAGCAGATGCTGATAATGTGCTATTTCCTGCTCTCTGTTAATCAGCTAAATTTAAGGCTGGTGTATTATATTCATATATATATGTATTATAACTAGAGCTATCAAACAATAAAAACATTTTAATCACTATTTAATTGCAAATTATATTTTATTTATAAAAGTGTAAAAGCTCATTTGGGCATTTTAATATGCTATTTTGCAATAGATGACACTAATGAAAATTATGCTCTTACAAAAGGTATCTTCCTCTTTTTTGTTTTTTTCCCCAATTTGTAATGCCTCAAACAGATGTTTAATGTTCTCTCAACTTTTCCAAACTTCTAACCTCTTTCTAACTTTTAGGCTACAGTTTAAAATAAAAATGTTCTCCAAAACTCACTAAGATTCAGCCAGCCATGCGCTTTCCAATGCAACTCACCTATCAGCTGCAGCCAATACCTCAAATCGCCTTTGTCCGTTCAAACTTCTCCTGCACTTCAACAAACATCATTAATGCATCAACCTTTTTTCCAATGATTTCCAAATTCCCCTTAGGTTTTTACCCATATCTTAGCCAGATTCTTGCTCCATAATGAACACTTGTAACTTAACCAAATGAAATCTGCTCCACAATCACTTATCTTATTGTGAGGCCCACGCATGTGGGGAAATTCACACTATCATGATGAAGACACACACACACACCCACAGACCCCCACGCCACGCACACACCCAAGCAGAAATACACACAGGGACACCCACACTTTGCAGAGCCGCAGAGCCCAACCGATCTCTCTTTTTCTTATATCATGGATCCCATTTTACCAAGACAAAATTGTTAAACAGACAAACATAACATTTAAGACAGACAGCTTGCGCACACAGAAGGACCTCTTTGCCCTGTCCGTTCGACGGAACACTTTGTTTAAAATCGCCTTTGTCTAACTGCCGTGCTCCAGAAAAACCCGGTTTTTGGAAGCTAAGAAACAACCCAAATTGTTTCTCTGGAGCCCCGTATTTCATCTCTATTCTTCTATAACAGTTCACCATTTCAGGGTCTTGCTGTCCTTAGCCTCAACTTTTAAAGCTGTTACGTATTCTTGGCCGTTCTCTATCGCTACGTTTCTTTGGAGAGTCTCCTTTCTCCGAGGTAAAGTTTCATCTCAGTCTTAAAAATCACCAGACTCGTCAGCCATGGAGGGGAGTGACCAGACTCCGAGACTATTCTTTCTACTTTTCTATGTATTTTATAATTTTTATTTTGTTTTATTTTATTTTTCGACAGTCTCACCATCTAAGTTTCTCGGCTGTAATTTATATTTTATCATTTCTATCTTATTTTACGTTTTTCTGATGTGGACATACACATAAATCCCATTCAGTCTTTTCTCGGTTTCAACATAAATTCCATTCAATCCTCTCATATTAATAGCTCTGTTCAACCTCTCATATTTTGAGAAGAATGCGTCTCATCCACAGCACCACATGAAAAATTTGCCTAAGCATCTAACATTTTGCCAAAGGAGAATCAAAAATCTCTTTACCTGTTCGGGTCAACCCTGTGGTACTGCAAATGATTACTTCTTCGTGCCCAAAGTCAAAATGTCTCTTTACCCACAGCCAAATCCGAGGTCATGGCACCATGTTTTTAAGTTTTAGGAGCCGGCTTGTTGCAGCATAACTCTGAAGGCCCATCTTACCCCTGTTCCAGATTTGGCCTTAAATAAGGAATACGTTCATCAGAGGTAAAACATTGCAATATGCATTAGTGTTAATTTCGTTAACGAAAACTAAACGAAAATATTTTCGTCAACGCACATTTTTCACCGAACGAAAACTAGACAAGACGAGACTAAAATCCCCACTAATAAACAATAACTGGGAGTAAATCAGAAATAATTTTCGTAGACTAATAAAGACGAGACGAAAATTACATATTATTATGTGATATGGTTTTGTCAAATCCTGTCTCCTCCTCCGCCTCCTCCTCGTCAGCTCTTCCGCCACACACCCACTTTCAAACCTGGAGTGGACGGGCACAGAGTAGCCTACACAACACGGAGCAGACAGGAGCTGGATTCACGGCGAGGCGGCGACAGGTTAAAAGTAAAACATGCTTTGCACGGGGTTCGGGAGAAAGAGGAGATGTGATATATGGACACATTTTCGCTTCATTGAAGTGGAGAACAAAACCAAATGCTTGATTTTAGTCGAAGGGAAGGAATGTGGCCACATGGTAGCTGGAAAAAACACAACAAACCTGAAGAGACACGTCGCAGTTCAACACAAAGACATTGAGGTAAGTTAACAGAAAGATTGGTGGTGGTTGTTTATAATGTAACATTATATCAACGGCTATAATGTTCCAATGATAAACTAACTGATGTTGGCTAACTTTTATAACATTTAGTATCCAAGCTGGCTACATTACGCTAGCTTCTTAGCACGTAGCGACCGTAGCCACTTGTTGATAGAATTGTATGTGAAGTTAAATTTATGCTAACTTAGATATGTTACTGGCCGGGCAACTATAGTTTCAGTTAAATTGCAAGTTTGATTAAAACAGACAGACGCTTTAGGTAACCTAGGAGCTGCAAGTGAACTATAGTTAACACAAAACACCTCGGCAGCTACACATGTATGCTAAATGCTAAAACGAACTGTAACAATTTATCAGGATAAGACAAAATAAAAACAATACGCCACACATAATTCAGAACAACTTTAACCTAGATTTTCATACACAAAACAGCCATTGCTAGGGGAACCACTGCAGGGATTGGGTTGCAAACTCCCAATATCTTTATTTGTTGACATAAAATGCTGCTCTGTTTATCTGCACATTACTAATACAAGGACATTTGATTTGAATTGGCATCAATGTTAATACAACCAAATGCATGCACACATAAAAATGTCTGCAATTTATTCCTGCATAAAATGATAGTTAGGTTGTTTGTATGAGTTTCAAATGGATTGTCAAATGTAGTTTTTACAAAGACTTAGTTTTTGTTAAGGAAAAAAACAGACCTATATGCTACTTATACACTTGGAAATCCTGTTGTGCTGTGCATCTATTCTGACATTGTATTAATTTCTGTTCCAGATTGAAGATACACCACCACCAACAACCTACCAGCCACCCAGAAACAATGACAGGCCAGCTATACAAGCTTCCTTAATCGCCCACACCAAATACTACATGTGGAGAGACAATGAATGTGAGACAGACATACAGAGAGACAGACAGACAAACAGAGAGGCAGACAAACAGAGAGACAGAGAGACAAACACAGAGAGTGAGTGTTGGGCTCTGGCTCAAATTTGAGTTGGGTGCTTGAATTCATTTTAATGTTTGAATTGGATTGAACACATATAGGTCTTGCCGTTTGTTGGCATGACTGTTGAATTTTTGTAGTTTAAATGTTAAAACGTGTACAACTGTGATTAAAAATTAATTCCTGTTCAGTTTATTTGCAAATTAAAAAGATTTCATACGTTCTAGCAAGCTATGCCTTGTTTCACCTTAAATACTGTACCTTTATATACCATGTGAACTAGCTGGCAGGAAAGCACTTTAGTTTTATCAGTTGGAGTTTTTTTCCCCAAAACATTGACCTCAAATCTATTTATTTTATTATTCTATGTGAACTAGCTTTAAACAGCCAGCACTTGTGTTAAGTTTATAAGACACTTTATTTTATTTATTTGTTTCCTTTGTCAGGTGTATTTTATTTGTTTTAATGCAAGCATTTGTGTTTGTATCTTTGAACCGTAACAATGTTCAAAATAAATATGCAAATATTGTCAGAACATCTTCCATGTCTGCATGAGTTCCTTAAAATTGTGTTTTTTATCAAAAAGATGAGAGAAAATGTTGAAATGAGAAATAATTTTAGGAAATGTTAAATATTATCTGCTGACAAAAAAGTAAAAGGTTAAAATGATGTCCTGACTAAAACTAGACTAAAATGTTGACAGTTTTTGTTGACTAAAACTAAACGAATAAAATTATGTTTTCTTGGACTAAAATAAAGACTAAAATGCTCGACTTATAGTCGACTAAAACTAGACTAAATAAAAATGGGATGATGTCGACTAAATGTGATAAAAACTAACAAGCGATGCTGAAACTGGACTAAAACTGAAACTAAATTTAAAAATGGCTGGTAAAATAACACTAATATGCATATTTAATTTATTAGAAATTAAATATGGAGACAGAGTATTGCATTACCATTATAAGATGATTTCACAGCGCGATGTAGGATTCTGTCTGAAGTAAGTTTTGGAAAGACATCCTTTTCATCAACTTAGTGCTCCTCCCGCTAAGCTCAGGGGGGGGGGGGGGGTGGTTGAGCCCCTCTGTTTGGAACAAAGAAACCCTTCTGGTTCTGACCAACCCCCCCTCCCCGGCAATAAAACGTCATGTGTTATTTTACCCAGCAATGGTGGGAGGGGGGGGGGGACATACCTTAAACCTGGGTTATTTTTCTTAACAGTAGGAATCAGGAACATGATGGAGGAGTGGATCGGTTCTGATGGGAACCATTTAGAACATCAAGTTTATGCTCTGTCTGGTTCTGTTGTTTCTCACATCTCTTTGTTTTAGAATCAGTCATATTTAAAAAAAATAAGCAAAACTCTATAACAGTGTTAAGTTTTTGTTTTGACAGAATTCCTAGGAGACTGACACGTAAACATCAACCAGAACCAGAACCCAGCTGTGTGTCCTTAAAGAGCGACTGGTCAAAGGATTTTTTTATTGACTTCAAATCTTCTGGACCTGCATCCTCAGAGAGGTGAACTGTATCTAACTGCTGTAACTGTGGAAACTGAGTCAGTCTGAAATGTTTTTATTCCAACATGTGTTTAACATGAGCTCAGCTCTTTTTCCCACATTTCTATGTTCATATGTGAAGCGGTGTGTGTTGGATGTTCTCCAGAACCACAGCAGTGAAAGTGGAAAGAATGGATGTTGTTGGAGGCGTCCTGGATGCTGCTACATCATGTTTAACAGCTCTGATCTGTTTGCTTTTGGGCCTCATTGATTAGTCGCCATCATTAAACACTTTTCTCTGCTTAAAGTCAAAGATTTAGTTTGGACTGGAGCTCACTCTGATTGGTTCTGTTCCATGTTAATGAGCTAACTGGACTGTTTAGTCCCTCTCCCATATTCATAGTGATTGAATCAAATCCAACATGGAACCAACTGGACTTTCTTTCTTTGTTCCTGAACCGTTTTGTCATCGTATCTGAAAGTCTTCCTCAGTTTTAGTGACTGAAGAGTTTCAGTTCTTCTCAGCTGGAGCTGGAACAATCACTGGGATCAGAACCAGAGACTTGGTGTTGTTCCCTCACAGGAGTTTAGAGCTGCAGCTGTTCTTCAGCTCTTAAATATCTCAATGGATTTATTACATTTCAGTTGAGCTTCAGACAAGTTAGCAGAACTGCAGCAACTCATTAAAATGGGTCCAGAAATGCTCTGGTCTAAATGCTTCTCTAGATTTTTTACATTCTTTAACAGCTTTATTGTTACTTTGGGAAAAAAAATAAAATCCTGGGGTCTGTTCTTCGTACGTTGCTTAAAACATCCGAGATCAAATGACACATCCAAGATGATTTCATCCGGCTAATCATGAACCGGCTAATTGGGTTCTTCGAACACGCCTGTTGTTTACGATTAGTATGGCTGGATTGAGTTATCTGAGACAACTGCACGTTCATGCGTTTGTTTAAAAGGGGAAATGTATCGATAGTAGAAACAATGATCAGCAGCTGCTATTGGCTGTTCAGCATGGACAAAGAACGCCCACAGTTTTTCTCCCAAGCAGAACAAGAGCTTGGAAGGTTATGCCGAATTTGAGTTATTAATTAAAACACCTCAAAATCTGTTAAAGCCAGGAGAGAGGGCTGGCAAAAAGCAGCAGACAAATTAATGCGTAAATACTGTCCATGGTAGATGTTTCTATCACTTTCTACAGTATGAATCTTTGCATTTTAATAATTTCATATTTACTTTGTTCTTTTATATCAGAGCCTCCACGGGACCCACTAGAACATGGGGACAAGTAAAAGTGAAATACAAGAATATTCTACAAAATGGTAGCCTTTAATTATTACACTTTATTTTAAAAAGGCACTTGTTATGTCAAGAGATCCAGTGTCATTCCTTAGAGACGGGAAGTAAAGGACATATGCAAACTGGGAATTTTAACAAAAAATTACTTATCTATAAAAAAATTAAGTTCTTCCTTTTCCAAGTCATACACAGTTTACACGGTAAAACTGTGTTGCTCCGTGGCTAGATAATCCATCCATAGTTTTTTTCTAATACAATATACGGCTCGACAGGAAGCAAGCCTTTCAAAGTAAACTAAACTTCACAATAAAATGGCCCGAACAAATCTTCTTACTGAATATGATAAAAAATAAAAAGCAAACAATCATACAAATAACTTAAATATTTTAGATTTATGGCTCTAACACCACTTTTTCCTCTTTAAAAGCCACTGTTAAATGATGTGTTTGTCTGTTTAAAACAGCCACCAAGAAAAATCTCTCTACAATTACACTGTCGCTCTGCGCTAAAGGATCCTGTGTATTGCGCAATACGCGATTAATGCGAAAAACTCTGCAAATTATTCTAGCACCTTCCGCAACAGGTTGCTGTCGTAAAAAATGGACATAGCTACGGCAGACTTCCCTATCTCCTCCGCTTATAATGCTGCGATCTAATCTTGTTTACATGAAATAAGCCTGCTCTCGAGCAGGTTCAAGCTGGCGCACATGTTGCTATGACAACAAGTGCAGGATGTCTTTCGAAGAACCAAACGATCCAAGATCATGCCAAATCGTCAACAATGAAATCCTGCTAACTGAGTTAGCGACGTACGAAGAACGGACCCCTGATTTCATTGCAAGGAATCATGTTGTGATATTTTAGCCAATCACCACCCCTAGTATGGACCGGTCTCCTAAATCGGGGTCTGAGGTTCTGGAAATGTAGCCTCGTGAGACCATCCTGATCTCGCGAGCTTTCAAGGTTTCACTCGCAGATCAGTCTGGCTACTCTCCGTTAAAGAAAATTTGGAGCCGTTCACCAAACGAACGTCCAATCAGCGTTGGCTTTAAAGCGGGTTGAGGTGTGACGCAACGAGGAGCGACAGTTCAGCCTAAAGAACATGGCGGCTTCAGCCGATGAAACTAGCGTTAGCGTGGCTATGGAGCAAGTTTTATCGGAATTACAGAGTATTTTTTTGCTGAGTTAACGAGCTTTTACCTGCAGCAGCAAGAGTAGCTTGGCTTGTGGTTGTGTTTTCGTCGTCGCTCTGTTACGTGCGACGACGAATCTGATTGGTTTATTTGGCCCGTCTATCACCAACATAGGCCTATCAGCTAACCAGTATTTTCGCCCCTTCCCAAAATTACTTCAACGGAAGGTTTCCAGATGGATATGCGGAGCAAATCTATCTGGCGGAGTCAGGCAACTGGAAATGACCCGTTCCATTTCTTTAAGAGCCAAGAACAGAAACCCAGTTCCTCCCAGTGAGTTCTCAGATGTTCCAGTTCTATTTGCAGACAGAGGTTTGATCCGTTATATCCAGAAATCAGCTGCCCTGTTCTGATGAAAACACCTTCATGTCTTCATGTCTGGAGTGTTGATGCTGATCAGGAGGTTCTGCTGCTTCCTGGCTCCATGTCAGACTAACAGTGGATCACATTTCCACGACCCGCTGGGAAATAGCTGGTAGAGCCAGTCTGACCCATCAAGACTTGGTTCCTGTGTGCGTTGTGAGAGCAGTTCAGCAGGGAAGGAAAGCTTCATCATGTGGTTGGTGGAACCAAGCTGAGCTGAAGTGGACCATCAGAGGTTCTGCTGGTTCTTAGTGGATCAGCAGGAACATTAAACATCTCCAACTACCTGGATCCTCTGGTTCTCTGCTCACATCCAGATGTCCTTCATGGACCTTTACCTTCTGATTGTCTCTGTGTGGACAGATATAATGTGAGCTCACTGGCTTCCAGGGACCTACAGGATCCATTTTAAAATACTCACCATCACATCCAGGACAGAACCTTACATGGACACACACCCACATATCTCAGACCTCCTCCAGGTCCACACCACCTCAGATCTAGTCATCAGAACCTGCTGGATGTCCCACACACTGTCCTGAAGACCTGTGTGGACAGAACCTTCACCTCCACTGTCTCCAAGCTCTGGGTCACTGTCCCCACCAGCATCAGATCTGCTGACAGTGTGGACAGTTTGAAGTCCCAGGTCAAGACCCACTTTTTAAAATGTCTACTGGGTGATTCTGGTCTTCATCCTTTTATCTCATCTTCCTCTTTTTAACTTATTTGTATCGTGTTCATTTGATGCTCAGTTTTTCTGTTTTAAGGACTTTTACTATGAAGCTCTTGGTGATTTCATCTGTGAAAACTGCTGGATGAATATTGACTTCCTTCCTAATAGTTCTGGTTCCTCCACAGAGTGGACCAGCAGAACTCAGAGGTTCCCAGAGGTCCGTCTGCCCGGCAGCATCAAACCCAGCTGGACTCCATATTTATGGTCTGTACATGAACAACTACTTTTCCATCGGTTCTGTTCAGTCGTCTCCATGCTGGACTTTGTGGACCAGTGGACCGTCAGTCTGTCCAACATGGTTCTGATGTTTGGATCCATGATCTCAGTCTTATGTGTCCTTCATATATTACTCTGTTCAAGCTGCTGGAGGACAACATTGTCACTTTTGTGAAGAAGGAGCTGAAGAAGTTTCAGAAGGTTCTGAGTTCAGATGAGCCAGACTGCTCAGAGAGTCAGAGAGATGATGAGGAGGTGCTGGAAGGTGAGGATGAAGAGCAGAGGAGGAGCAGCAGAGAGGCACTGATGAAGATCACTCTGAACTTCCTGAGGAGGATGAAGCAGGAGGAGCTGGCTAACCGTCTGCAGAGCGGTAAGAGGATTTCGACAAAGATTTAACCTAATGGATAAATCACACATTTACGGATGTCTGAAGACATGAAATCACATTTATTCACATCATCTTCAGAAGATCATTTGGTTTTCTTCCTGATTTCACTTTTTCTGTTCATTTAGAACATATTGCTCCAATTCAGCAAAAACTTAAATCTGGTCTGAAGAAGAAGTTCCAGTGTGTGTTTGAGGGGACCGCTAAAGCAGGAAGTCCAACCCTTCTGAACCAGATCTACACAGAGCTCTACATCACAGAGGGAGGGACTGGAGAGGTCAATGATGAACATGAGGTCAGACAGATTGAAACAGCATCCAGGAAACCACACAGACCAGAAACAACCATCAGACAAGAAGACATCTTTAAAGTCCCACCTGGAAGAGATCGACCAATCAGAACAGTGATGACAAAGGGAGTGGCTGGCATTGGGAAAACAGTCTTAACCCAGAAGTTCACTCTGGACTGGGCTGAAGACAAAGCCCACCAGAAATTCCACTTCATATTTCCATTCACCTTCAGGGAGCTGAATGTGCTGAAAGAGAAAAAGTTCAGCTTGGTGGACCTTGTTCATCACTTCTTTACTGAAACTAAAGTAATCTACAGCTTTGAACACTTCCAGGTTCTGTTCATCTTTGATGGTCTGGATGAGAGTCGACTTCCTCTGGACTTCCAGAACCAGGAGATCCTGACTGATGCTACAGAGTCCACCTCAGTGGATGTTCTGCTGACAAACCTCATCAGGGGGAAACTGCTTCCCTCTGCTCGCCTCTGGATAACCACACGACCTGCAGCAGCCAATCAGATCCCTCCTGAGTGTGTTGGCATGGTGACAGAGGTCAGAGGGTTCACTGACCCACAGAAGGAGGAGTACTTCAGGAAGAGATTCAGAGACGAGGAGCAGGCCAGGAGGATCATCTCCCACATGAAGACATCAAGAAGCCTCCACATCATGTGCCACATCCCAGTCTTCTGCTGGATCACTGCTACGGTTCTGGAGGACGTGTTGGAGACCAGAGAGGGAGGAGAGCTGCCCAGCACCCTGACTGAGATGTACATCCACTTCCTGGTGGTTCAGACCAAAGTGAAGAAGGTCAAGTATGATGGAGGAGCTGAAACAGATCCACACTGGAGTCCAGAGAGCAGGAAGATGATTGAGTCTCTGGGAAAACTGGCTTTTAATCAGCTGCAGAAAGGAAACCTGATCTTCTATGAATCAGACCTGACAGAATGTGGCATCGATATCAGAGCAGCCTCAGTGTACTCAGGAGTGTTCACACAGATCTTTAGAGAGGAGAGAGGGCTGTACCAGTACAAGGTATTCTGCTTCATCCATCTGAGTGTTCAGGAGTTTCTGGCTGCTCTTCATGTTCATCTGACCTTGATCAACTCTGGTGTCAACCTGATGGAAGAAACACAAACATCTAAGAAGTCTGTATTTTCTAAGAAACCTAAACTAAAGTCTCTTCACCAGAGAGCTGTTAATCACGCCTTACAGAGTCCTAATGGACACCTGGACTTGTTCCTCCGGTTCCTCCTGGGACTTTCACTGCAGACCAATCAGAGACTCCTACAAGGTCTGCTGACACAGACAGGAAGTAGCTCACAGACCAATCAGGAAACAGTTCAGTACATCAAGGAGCAGATCAATAAGAATGTGTCTGCAGAGAAAAGCATCAATCTGTTCCACTGTCTGAATGAACTGAATGATCGTTCTCTAGTGGAGGAGATCCAACAGTCTCTGAGTTCAGGAAGTCTGTCCACAGATAAACTGTCTCCTGCTCAGTGGTCAGCTCTGATCTTCATCTTAGTGTCATCAGCAGAAGATCTGGATGTGTTTGACCTGAAGAAATACTCTGCTTCAGAGGAGGTTCTACTGAGGCTGTTGCCAGTGGTTAAAGCCTCCAACAAAGCTCTGTAAGGACACACATTGTTGCTTCTTTTATTTCTGATAGTGAGAAATCTGCTAATGGGGTAAATATTGATTCATGTTGCTTCAGTTTATTTATAATGAACCAGTTCACAATAAAAAGCAACATAAAGATGTGTAAAATCAGACAGATCCATCAATCTTTCCAAGGAGAACATTGGTGACTGTAAAGAAATCAACAATATTTCTGATTAATTGTTTAATAGCAGATTTTTCTCCCTGTCTCCTCAGACTGAGTGGCTGTAACCTCTCAGAGAGAAGCTGTGAAGCTCTGTCCTCAGTTCTTAGCTCCCAGTCCTCCAGTCTCAGAGAACTGGACCTGAGTAACAACAACCTGCAGGATTCAGGAGTGAAGCTTCTCTCTGCTGGACTGGAGAGTCCAAACTGCAAACTGCAAACTCTCAGGTACAAAGTTCTCCATCCTGTTGAAACCAGATTTCTGTCCATTAATATGAAAAGTTCAGTGCAGTGCAAAATAATATGGTGCAAAAATGTAGTAAACGTTCAGTTGTGTACTATTTAAATGGATTATAAAAGTTTGGCAACGTTGGTAGTGCAAATTAATGATGTAAATGTGATGCGGAGTCCAGTTTAGAGGTCAGCAGTTCAACAGTCTGATGGCAACAGGGAAAAAGCTGTTGCAGAACCTGGTGGACCTGCAGTGGATGCTGGGGAACCTCTTCCGAGAGGGCAGCAGGGAGAACAGTCCATGGTGGTGGTGTGAGGAGTCTCTGATAATGTTACGGGCTCAGGACACGCAGTGCTGGGATGAAACGTCCTTAATGGAGGGAAGAGGAGCCCCGATGATCCTCTCTGCTGTCCTCACCCCTCTCCTCACGCTCTTCCAGTCTGAGGCGTTGCAGTCTCCACACCACAAAGACAGCTGGTCAGAATGCTCTTCATGTTGCTTCTGTAGAAGGTCGTGGGGATGGGCGGGGTGGGTGGGCTCTCCTCATCCTCCGCAGAAAGTACAAGCGCTTCTGTGCCCTCTTCACCAGTGACATGGTGTTCACAGACCAGGTGAGGTTGTCTGTGATGTGCACCCCCAGGAATTTGGTGCTGCTGACCACCTCCACAGCTGAGCTGTTGATGAGCAGTGGAGCGTGGTGAGGCCGGTTCTTCCTGAACTCGACAATGATCTTCATCTTCTCAACATTCAGGATCAGGCTGTTTTCTCTGCACCGGCCCACCAGCTGTTCCACTTCCTCTCTGTAGTCCTGGTCGTTGTCGTCTCTGATCAGGCCCACCACCATCGTGTCGTCTGCAAACTTCACGATGTGATTGGTGGTGAACCTGAGGACGCAGTCATGTGTCATCAGAGTGAACAGTAGGGGGCTCAGCACGCAGCCCTGAGGGGAGCCTGTGCTGAGGGTGATGACATCAGAGGTGTTCTGTCCGACCCGGACTGACTGAGGTCTGTTGGTGAGGAAGTCTAGCAGCCAGTTGCGAAGGAGTGCTGAAGCCCAGATGTTCTAGTTTTTCTACCAGATGCTGTGGGATGATGGTTTTAAATGCTGAACTGAAGTCCAGGAACAGCATCCGCACATGTGTGTTCTTCTCCTCCGGGTGTGTCAGGCTCAGGTGAAGAGCGGAGGAGATGGCGTCCTCAGTGGAGCGGTTCTGTCGGTAGGCAAACTGGAACGGGTCGAGTGTTGGGGAAGACTGGAGACGATGTGTTCCTTTACCAGCCTTTCAAAGCACTTCATCATGATAGGAGTCAGTGCAACAGGCCGTTAGTCGTTAAAACAGGTAACGAGGTTTCTTCGGCACCGGAATGATGGAGGCAGACTTAAAGCATGCTGGCACTGAGGCTTTGTCCAGCGAGATGTTGAAAATGTCTGTGAGGACACCATCCAGCTGACCTGCACATTCCGTGAACACCTGCCCAGGTATGTTGTCGGGACCTGGGGGCTTCCGCGGGTTGACTCTCCTCAGAGTCTTCCACACGTCGCCTGTGTCAAGGCGGAGGACCCCCTCTTCCTGATGGGGAACAGCCTTCACTGCTGGAGTGCTGTTTAGTGCCTCAAACCTCCTAAAGAAGTTATTTAGTCCATTGAGGAAGTCAGCATCAACTTCACCCACCGGGGGGAGGGCGTGTTGTAGTCTGTAATTGCCCGTATGCCTTGCCACATGCTCCTGGTATTGCTGCCGTTGTGGATTTTCTTAGTGTGGTTCCGCTTCGCTAGCCTGATAGCACAGTTCAAGTTGGCTCTCGCTGTCCTCAGTGCCTCCTTGTCACCAGACTTGAAGGCTGAGTTCCGTGCTTTTAGCGCTTGTCGAATCTCCTCAGTCATCCAGGGTCGTTGGTTGGCTCGGGTGATGATGGTCTTTGTGGTGCTGACGTCCACAATGCATTTGTTGATGTAGGCTGACACAGTCATGGAATACTCAATGTTTATCTTGTTTTCATAAGTTGCTGCAGCTTTGAACATGTCCCAGTGTTATGTGCTTTGGGCACACAATTTTGTTTGTTTTTTTTAGATTGTTTTGTATGGACTTTAGTTTAGTGGTTTTGTTGAGAGATTTTAGCATTGAATAATTTTTATTTTGTTTGGTGATTTGATTACATTAGTTGTGGTGTTATTGGTCCGCCTATAAATAGGCTGGGTCTCAACATATTACAGAGCCCGCCCTTCCGCTTGTCAGCCGGCCATGCGGTATTTTTGTTACCTTTTTGTTTGTTTGCTGTTTTGATGATTTTGGCCTGGTGGGACCGGTTGTCCTGTTTTCGGTTTTTACTTTGCAATAGTTTTTTTTTTTTTTTGCTTTAGTCTGCTTATAGTAGAGGCTTCGACGGCCCTGTATAGGGTTGGCCTTCTGCTATAGCATTCTGTTCTTTTGATCGGCTCACCAGGTCCACCTTTCTGTTAATACTTTGTGTCATGGTTTTTAGATGTTTTGCCCACATGCAGATATGAACAGGTGACAGCAGATAGTTTTAAATAGTTTATTGGAAAATGTGCGACTAACAAGGACGAAATAATGACTGCAGCAGCAAGGTCTGAACGTCGAAGCGGAGGAGACTGCAAGAGAACGGAGTTGTTAGATCAACGGCTAGAATCCAGTACTTATCAGAACGTGCTCTGCTTACCATTAGCCGGGCGGACCTAACCGGGGAGGAGTGAGTGCCAAGGGAACCCAGTGAGCCTGCTCTAGATGGAGTAGGTGGCTAGTGGCTGGAGGGCAGCAGCAGCGGCTGACGAGGGATCCGTAGCAAGCCTCCGCTGGGTCGAGTGACAGATGGATTAACCAGAGTTGAAGCGGGACCACCAGAATCCGGGAGGGGAACCTCAAGCCCAGCTGGGTAATTTCCAGGGAGCAAGAGGGGGAGCGCCAGAGCAAAATCTGAGCCTGATGATTCTGGAGGTGATTCTTCGGACAGAGCGTCAAGGGAGCTGCTCTGAATGCGCCTTTTATATTTGTGTAAACCAAGTCTAGAGTGTTCTATCCCTGAGTAGCAAAATCCATGTGTTGGTTGAAATGAGGGAGAACCAGTGTTGTATAGTAACGAAGTAAAAATACTTCACTACTGTAGTTAAGTATATTTTGGAGTACTTTATACTTTTCTCGAGTACACCATTTTTTGATAACTTTTACTTTTACTTCACTATATTTCAGAACTTAATTGCATACTTTTTCTCCGATACATTTTCAATGTTTGGTTTACTTACTCGTTACAAAAAAAGCCAGGCATGGGCGGGCATTGGGGGGGCGTGCCCGCCCGCTGAGCCAGCAGTGCCCGCCCTGGACTGGATGCAGATTTTTTTTTTTTTTACCTCGGAGTGGCCGTCGTTCTATCTTTGATCTGTCAATCATACAATTCAACCAATCAAATCAACGACTGAAGGCAACATGCTAGCCAATCACAGCTGGAGAGGGGCGGTCGCTGGTTCAGACGTTCAGCCTTCAGAGAGACACCGTGGCTTGCTGAGGTCACCGTCGGTGTCGGTAGAGCGGGATGGATATTTTGGTCTGATTACCAAACAATTACAAGAAATGACAACGAAGCAAACGAGAGAGAGCTGGAAGCAACACTATTAATTTCTGTTTGAAACGTGAGCATTGAAGTCAACACTGGAGTAAACATTGACGCTAGGAGGGTTAGCTAGGACAGCTGGGAGCACCAGGAGCAGAACTAGGCAGTTAAACTGCCAAACTGAAGAAACTTGGGTTCCTTGCAGGCAGAAGGGATCTCTGCTTTGTTCTGATCCTTGTTCTCCTAGCTGCTGTAATTGAAGAACCTCTGCTAGTATGAATTTTTACTTCAGTGTTCAGCCTGACACCAGCGCTCATGTTTATCAGCCTGTATGCTTACGCTGGACTTTTTGCAGACACAGCGCTACAGGTTGCCGTATCTCACTGATTGTTTCCAGCCCAAACCAGCATAAAACCTGCCCAACTTTAGAGAAAAAAACAGCCCAAATCTCAAACTCTCTCATGTTAAAAGCACATAACTATTAAACACATAAGAACATGTCATTAGCATGTTCTTACTGTGCTGAAGCAAAAAAAAAAAAAAAACTTCACGCATACGGGCTCCGCACAAAATGTACAATCAGACAACCAAATAACACACAAGATCACTTTAACAATCATGATATATCAGCCGGAAAAAAAGAAAACTTTTATCAATAGCTTCCCAACATGAGTTGTAAATCTACCTTAATATAAAATTAATTTATCTTACAGAATATAGCTCAATCAAACATTTCTTTGATTTTTAAGTTGATTGGTAGAACTCAACCCCTCTTGGGCGTTTACATTGACCAAACACTTGATTAACCATTATTCTTTTCTTGTTTTATTATAACAATCAATATTATTCATTATAACTATTATTCATTGATGATGTCAGATTCGACTTATTTAAAAAATAAATTGATCAGTAAAATGAACTCCCCCCACCCCAACATAATTTTTAAAGTGTAGAACACTGACCTTACTTGACAGAGGAAAACTGAAAGCTTACAAAAAGGTTGTATTTTCTGTCTAAACTTGGTCTAAATTTCTCCTGCACTTGGTTGTTTATATTATTTTAAGTGAATTTGACTTTCAAAGTTTACCAAAATCAAAAAAAAAATGTAATTCAAACTGCATTTGCTTTGTTTAACTTATTACTTATACTTTTCATTATATTACTTAAGTAAATCTATTTTTACAGTATATTTCATACTTAAGTACAAGACATTTCAGATACTTTAAGACTTTTACTCAAGTAACATTTCAGTCAGTGACTTGGACTTTTACCAAAGTCATATTTTGGAGAGGTACTTTTACTTGACTCCGAGATTTCAGTACTTTATACAACACTGGGGAGAACAGTGTTCATATTGGCCTTGTTAAAATCCCCAGCAATGATGAAAGCACCCTCCATGTGTGCATATTGCAGCTCAGTCATAGTCTGATAAAGAACAATCATAGCCTCTTTAGTATTAGCGCTGGGAGGCACATAAATAACAGTGATGCTAACAACAGTAAACTCCCTGGGCAGGTAGAAAGGTCTGCAGTTAACAGTCAAAAGCTCCGGAGAGCAAATGCTAGTGACAGATCTGGCATTTTTACACCAGTTGTTGTTGATGTAAACACACAGTCCGCCCCTTCGGGTCTTACTGCTGAGTTTACTGTTTCTGTCGGAGCGAAATGTAGCTAGCCCCTCCATGCTAACGCCACGTTCCGGTATCGATGAAGTAAGCCATGTCTTCGTCAGGATGAAAGTGCAGCAGTTATTATACTACCTCTTTGCAGAGAGTTCAAGTTGTAAATGATCTATTTTGTTGTTCAGTGAGCGGACGTTGGAGAGCAAGATGAATGGAAGTGGCGGTTTGTAGGGGTTAGCTTTTAGCTTAGCTGTTAGCCCACCTCGACAGCCACGCTTCCACCACCGGTCACACCGCCTTCGCTCGCTCCTCCTCCGGCGTGTCCTGCTCGGCGAGTCTGCTTCATTGTGGGACTTGTGCCTGAAGCACTCCGAAGCCACGTAAACAATCGAGAGTAGTTGTATAGTTTGTAGCCTTCTAGGCGGCATATTTTTGTAGAAATGCTCGCAGGTTGTCGGAAGCCGTAGCAACCACAGCCGACAGGGCGCCGCCAGAAGTATATACGTTATACGTTAAGGAAGACATTGTTGTGTGTTAAAAATATGCATTAAGCCCCAAAATGACAAAATTAAGTATTTAATTTAAACACAGATTAGTTTTTATTGTATCACAGATAGTTACATTACCTGCTCCACTATAACCTGACAAAGAGTCAAAAGAAAAAGAAGACAGAAAAGATTATTTGTGCACAGGCAACACCACTACTGCTCAACCACTCCCACAACCGGGACCCAGTGTTTTTGAAGGTGAAGTTAATTATTTGGGCTTGACTTTATTTCTGAGAGAAATCATTTAATTATCTCCCAGTTTCCCACCATAAAGCAGAACATGAGTGGTAGATAGTTTGTCCTTTCAATGTTCCAATTTCCTGGTCATCACGCACTCCGGAGTTGACTCATGACATCCCAAAAACATGCATGCCAAAGCCCAGAGTGACAGGGAAACTAGTGATGAGACAGCAAGAGAATGAGATGCAGTAAGTGGGAAAAATATGGGGAAAAGTTTAATAAACAGTTAAAGAAAGAGAGCGCACAGAAAGACTGGATCTGACCTCAGATGGGAGATTTATCAAAGACATTCTGCTGATTCTGCAAGTGTGAAATATGTGCTCACCATACGCTGCTAATGCCACTGATCCAAACCACTGCTTTATTCTTTAGCTCAGCTTCAATTCTTGACTCCATCAATGATATTTAGGCAATCTAGACACCAGAACAATGGTTCTACTGGGACCATCAGTTTATCGTTGGTATTTTAGGTACAGTTTAAAGTTCGCTTAAAGCCAGAACCTTCTGCAGAGTTTGTGTCATTTTGCAGTTTCCATCCCAGTGGAGCACTAGTCAGGATTCATCTGTTTAAATGTGTCAGACGTTACTCTTTATTACCTACAGAACAAAATACAGTTTGATTTCTAGTTTATTTTTTATTAAAACCAGATAAGCAGCACCTTCTTGAGAACTACTTTCTCATGTTAACGTCATGTGTTGAATTGTGTGTCTGCAGCTTGTCAGGCTGTCTGGTCTCAGAGGAAGGCTGTGCTTCAATGATCTCTGCTCTGAGCTCCGACCCCTCCCATCTGAAAGAGTTGGACCTGAGCTACAATCATCCAGGAGACTCAGGAGTGAGGCAGCTGTCGGCTCGACTGAAGGATCGACAATGGAGACTGGAAACTCTCAGGTATGGAGGAATAACGGTATAGAGGTACTTTATGACAAAGTTTGAACTGATTTTACAGATCATAAATCAAACCTCTTCAATTAAATCCCACCTATCCCTCTCCTACTCCTCTTATCACTTGCAGTTAGAATAATTGCAGTTTATTTAAATAAGTCTAAAGGTTAATTAGGAATAGTTTAATGCAGCGTCCCACAGTGGGAAGATTCAACATGATGATGCAAATCCTGGCAGGCTCAGCATGATGCTCTCGTGGATATTAATAATTATCAATTAAGTAAGCACACCACTAATTTTTAATCAAGAGAAAAGAAAAGATGCATATTTGTCTTTGTAAGGTTTTTAATTCAAAGGTGAGAAGAGTTGGAATGTCTCTGTCCCCTAATGTCTCCTAAATGCTGACAACCCAGGGTCCAGACCAGGAAGCTGAGCTGTAGTTTACCACACCTCTATGCAGCTTCTGTACTGTTACCCACCCATTACCCTATTGAGACAGTGTCTTTCCCACGGCCAAAACTGAACAGATCAAAGGCGGATCTAAAAGGAGCAAATCATAAGAATCTAATGAACATCAATATGACCAAAAAACAAAACAATTAAATGTGGTCTGTTAAATATAAGGTCTCTCCCTCAAAATACTTTGTTAGTTAATGAATTTATTTCTGATAATCAGATTTATTTTGTCTCACAGAAAACTAGCTACAAGAGGACTACGTTAGTATAAATGAGTCAACTCCCTCCAATTATTCAAATTTCCACATTCCCAGATCTGTGGGAAGAGGAGGAGGAGTGGCAACCATCTTTCAGTCTGATTTATTAATTAGTCCCAGGCCAATTAATAACTACAGTTCTTTTGAACATTTAACCCTCAGTTTCCCTCATCCAAACTGCAAAGCAATGAAACCTCTTCTGTTTGTTGTTTTGTATCGTCCACTAGGCCCTTACTCTCAGTTTTTGGATCAGTTGTCAGACTTGTTATCTGATTTGGGGTAAACACTGACAAGGTTATTATAGTGGGGGATTCTAACATTCATGTTGACACTGAATGTGATAACCTTAGTGTAGCCTTTAAAACTATCCTAGATTCAATTGGTTTTGCTCAAAATGTGCATAAACCGACGCACTCTTGGCTTCATACTTTAGACCTTGTGCTGATATATGGCATTGATTGTGAAGAATTAACAGTATTTCCACACAACCCTGTTCTATCTGACCATTTTTAATAACCTTTGAGTTCAATTTAACTGAGTTATCCACCCCCAAAAGAGGGTTCCAATATAGTAAATATTTATCAGATAATGCTGTATCAAACTTTAAAGAGTCTGTTTAATCTGATTGAATTTGACTTTGGAAAGTGCGTTGAGATGACATGTTTCATGAATTGGCGCTATATAAATAAAGTTGGATTGAATTTGATTAACACAGTCAGGAAACAGCCAAGAGAAAAAGAACACACTAAACTTTTATACATTCTGGGTTAACAAAGAAAGTGAGAGTAATCTTCACAGGAGAGCAGCCACTGGTACGATCCAGTTCCTATCTAACTGAACTCCTCTCTGTGTCCTTGGATGTGGAAACACAGTAAATCTGTAAGCATGTGAGCTTCTTTATCACAGGAAAGTTATGCAGGTGCATCCTGACCAGATATGATCAGAATTACATACATCAATAACATTTTCCACAACACTCTGTTCCCCCAGAGAAAGTGCAAAGCTGTGGGCTGACTTTTTGCAAGACTGGAGCAAAAAGACTTAAAAATACAAAGATCACTACTCGTAATCTGGAGGATCTGTAAATTAAAATAGCTGCTATAGATGCTGAAGGCAGGACTGTGGTGCAGTTTCCATGTTCATGAGTCATGTCAGAGGAGATTTAAAAATGGTGTTTCTGGAAACAGTGAAGATCTTTACAAGCTAAGTTTTGGATTTTTGTTTATTGTCCAATCAGAATAATTTGTTAAGCAGGTTTACTGTTCTGGATCTTTTCTGTCAGCTCATTTAGCTGATCTGGTTTGGGCTCCAAATAAAGGCCTGTTAAGTTTACTAGACAGCATGTGGCTGTAATGATTTGTGTGATCTGCTAATATGAGAGGTTGTGATTGCATCAGATTATAATTTGTTTTCATTAGTTTATTATAGTTTGTAGAACCAAACGGTTAGACAGACCTAAATCTGCTTATTAAAGAAACCAGAAGCATCACTTGGCTTGGTCATTGGATCTGGGGTCATCCAGGCATTTAACCAGAGCCCTCCCTGCGATCACCACCATAGTGAGTTGGACATTGATTTTAGAAATCATCATTACAAGTGGAGTAGATGATCCAGATTCTGACAGTGTAAAAATGAACTAAGAAACCTGATGTTAGAACAGACACTGAGGTGGAAATGATGGTGATGGTAAGAAGACTTCCAGCCTGCAGGGCTCTGAGCTCCAAAGACAAAAGTCAAAATAACATTAGAAAGATGTAAAAAGCTGCTCAACACTAATTAAATGGGTTCCAGTGCTTTAAATCCAGTAAAACTTTTAACATTCATTATTAAAAAGTCTACAAATAATTTTCAAGATCCCATTCTGATAAAATGTAAATAAATAGATCCTTAACTCCTTTTACATCGTTATACTTTGAAAGCTACCTGCGTCATTTACTTCCTACTTCTTGGTTGAATGAAAATCTCTTTAAATCTAGATCTGCCAGAGTTAAGAATCATGTTGGTCGTAACTTTATTCAGTTTTTATTTTATCACATTGTGGAGCAAAATCTGGAGTGGCTGAGATTTGGTTCCCTTCTTTCCCTTTGACTACAGACTAGATGATCCAGGTACGGAGCTGAAACCAGCAGCTCAGAGTTTATGTGTGATTATGGAGAAAATGTCACATCATTCATGGTGACTTTTCCTCCAAGATGGCAGGAGGTTGTTGTGATGAAAGGTGAAAACATGTTAAATGTGTTGAAAAAAGCACAGATGGATAAAATGTGTAAAAGCCAAAATAAAAGTGTAACTAGTTTTCTGAATAAGTGGAGATGTTTCAGTGACAGGAAGGAAGAAACAGGAGGAGGATGTTCAACATTTAGAAAAAAAAACATCTAACAAGCAGAGAAATAAGTAGAGGAACTGATCTAGAATATGTAGTAATAGAGAGAATAATAAATCAGTCTAATTCATTATAGTTAACTATTATAATCCTTGTAAAAAGTTAGATCTGAATCAGTTAATGCAGATTAAAGGTGGAGATAATCAGTAATATGTGGTGACTTTAATGCACATGGAATATTATAGGGAGTAAACAGAACAGATGGAAATGGAGAAATTAGAGGGTAATCATTTATTCTGTTCAATGATGGAAGATGGACCAGAACAAATGTTCATCCAGGAAATGGATCCGTCCTTGATTTAACACTAGTGTCCAGGAATATTTCAGCTGGTTGTGAAATGGGATTTAATAGACGACTCGTCTGCAGATCATTACCCAGTTTTGTGTAACATTCTCCTCACTAAGAACGTCTCACAGAGAAAATTAAAGGGCAGAGGGTCTTTAATGGCGCTGAATAGGGTAGTTCATTGTTATTGTATGATGCGGGTTTTTCGCGCATGCGTGCCGGACTGGTAGGCAAAAGGCGAACACAAAGGCGGACGCAAACAGAGAAACTGACGAGTTCTTGACGTATTTTTCTTCTTTAGATAACGTATCACAAGATCTTTTTAAGAGTAAGTTGATGGTTGATGGTATCAGGTTGCCAGATCCACACAGCAAAAGCCTGAAGGGACAGAGCGAGTCTGTGAAATCCTGGCCAAGTGTTCCGTACGGCGACATAAACAGCTGCCTTATAAACACGGCAGGCCAGTACAGACGAGAGAGCATGGAAGCATGAAACCACTGGACGGCTACAATTATTTTATATCGGGAAAAAGGCTTCAGCAACGCCCGCGGCGCCATGAGGGTTTAAGCGGGTCAGAAAATGGATGGATGGATGTTCAGACATGTTTGTGCAACAGCACAAAGCGGCATCGAACACAGACCGCGTCTCAGCAGAGAGGAAGACCCGCCCGGTAGGTTAAAAAAAACCTACGGATTATTTTGGTGTTTTTGTCTTGTTAAAATGGGTGGGGGTGTCGGCGACATTGCAGCGTCGCCGACACAGAAGTACTAGCGCCCGTGAACGGGGGCGTAATGGAGCCGCTGTCTGGAGCAGCCGCTTCTCTGGAGAAGCGGCCCGGAGAAGCGGGCCGGAGAAGCGGCTGGCCCGTGTAGCGATCGCCACCTCCCCTCCGCCGCTATTTAAGTAGAACAATGACTAGAGCAGAATTAAGTTGTATTTATAGGAGATGAAGTGTAGACTTCAAATTCTGTCGTAGTATGATGGCTCCCCCAGTCCATTGGGAGTGTCTGCCTGCACTCTTTTCATTGAAAATATCCATTTCTTCGTCCTTCCTCCTTCGGTAAACGACAGAAACGTACATCCAACGATTTGGAATGCCTCTCTGTGCAACCGGAAGCACAACAAGTCGAACGACCCAAAAGTACGCTCTAAATCACCCGTTTAGTCATGTAGTAGACAATAACAGTACTGTTTTTTGCCTACCCGCGGGACCCGGATGTAGCGCTGACGTCACGCGTGAACTACCCTATAGGAACTCTGAATATATTTGTGAAAGAGAAGTGTACCAGTTAGATTCACATGATGAAACACTTTAAACACACTTTAAACTTTATTTTATGGAGTTTTTCCTTTTATAAACAACAAAAAGAGAAAAAGATCAGCCAGATCTCAAGGAGTCTTGGGTCAGAGCTGTGTTGTCACAAAGTCTCAGATCCTCCATCTAACAATGATCCAATTACTAATTACTACCTTTAGTTTTATTGCATCAGTAACATTACTGCAGGTTCCCAACGCCTATCGAACACATTCATTTAAAGTCTGGCCAAGTTGGTTCTTCTCTCCATTTGGTACCTGGCCCAAACTTTCAGCACCATCAGTTGTAGGATGGAGGTTCTGCTTTCAATCAATCAGTTGTTCTGCATTTCAAGGCTGCAGTGAGCAGCAGATTGAAGAGGTAGAACTTTGTTGATCCCTCTGACCGTCTGAGGTGAGACCCAACAATGCAGAACTGGGTTCTGGTGACATGTTGGCTTTAAAAGCTGCTTTGAAGCCTCAGATCCATCCATTCAGAACTCATCCAGCTTGGATCAGGACCATGTAGCCTAGATCAGTGGTTTTCAATAGGTGAGGCGTGCCTCCCCTGGGGGCGCCAAAGAGTCGCAGTGAGGCGAGAAGAAATATAAGACAGCGCTGCCGCTCAACTCTGTGAAACCGGTCATCAGCATCTGAACGGGCTGCATGATCAGTTCTGAGAGTATTTTGGAGAGGAGCCACTGGGAAACCAGTGGGTCAGGAACTCCTTCTCTTTCCCACACACAGTCCGTGATGAACTGAGCATCCAAGAGGAGGAGGCTCTTGTTGAGCTCAGCTCAAATGTGGACTTAAAACAGAGACTGGTAGAAATGCTGATTACGCAATTCTGGTTGAGTGTCAAGAGTGAGTTTCCCCATGTGTCCGCCAAAGCCATGAGTCCTGATGCCCTTCACCTCCATTTACCTGTGTGAATGTGGGTTTTCCACTCTCACCCTGATCAAAAGCGAATACCGATCAAGGCTATAAGTGCAAGATGACTTGCTGCTGTTTCTTTCTTCTCTACAACCCAACATAGAACAGCTTTGCACATCAAAGGCACGTCGTCATTGTTCGCATTGAGAATGCTTGAGAACATGGTTGTGTAATGAATGGTGTGGAGCAGAACCCGGAATTCAGCCAAAACAATGTTTTCCTTTTGCTGGACTTTATTAAGGACCATGAACGAAAACCCAATCCAAAAGGGGGTAAGGCAGACATCCAAAACACTTGACAGGAACAGAACTGGGCAGAATAAACAGAAACAGGTTAACCAAAACAGGATCAAGGTGCTGGGGCTCTTACCAAAACAGACCAGGAGGAACAGACGCATGGGCATGTAAGTGTGATGAACCGACAGGGAACAGAGAACTAAGGCAGGTTTAAATAGACAGGAGAACAAAGGTGAGCAGAGGTAGCTAATTAGACAGAACAGGTGGAGATCATCAGGGGAAGGTAAGTGGCTCAAGGAGGAAAACAAGCAGACAGAAAATAAGCGGAAGGAGACAGAAACTAAACCAATCAGAACATAAATAACCACAAAGACCAAACCTAAGATAGAAACACAAACTAAAAATAACTCACATCATGACAGGTTGTTAAAATAGCAATAAGTTTAAATTGTGTATAATTAGCCTAAAACTAAATCAGAATATGGAATATGCTGACGTCTGTTAGATTCAGGTTATCCTTTTTATTATAATTATTTCATTTGACGTCTGCTGATGACCTGAGTTTAGTTTGATATTGGCGTCTGTTTAAATCAGTTTGTCTGCTGTTGCAAACAATTGTTTATGAATTTGCAAGTTATCTTTACCTATTCCAAGGGGAGGTTCACGTTCAATGAATTGGAAAACCCCTGGCCTAGTTAAATAAGAGATGTAGTAAAAAGTCTATGAAGTAAACACTAATAAGCAAGAAATAATTTAAACATGGTTAATTAATTTATTCTTGCTTTATTAAAAGTGTTCATCTTTACAATGTGTTTACAATGTGTTTAAATATCTATTTGCATAGTTGTAGTACATTTTAATAAAGGTACATGTAAGAAGTGTGTAACGTTGTCATGGTGATTTAACATTAAAAAAATTTTTATGAAGGATAAATGAATAACTCTAATGTGATCATCAATAATTAAAACAAGGATGACTTGTTTATGTATAAGAATCTAAATTGTCCACTATGAAAAAACATCTGGTTTACGGAACCTGGGCGTTCCGTAAACCAGAACGCAGCTGTTGAACGCAGCTGTTGTCCTTAAAGGTGCTCAATGTTACAAGTGTATTTTCCTACGCTGAGGCAGTCAGTGAATGCATCGTAAGTTTGGGTGAGAGAGCGCAGCAGAGAAGCCGAGAGATCCGGTTCGGCGGCCATAAGTGAACATCTCCATGTTAAGATGCTTGTCTTTGGACTATAAACAGTAATTTGTGCCATGGTTTGTCCCCACAATGATCCACAGTGAGTTAATGTGCTTAAGTCCAAGGTAGAAGACACTGAAGTTTCTACTCAAAGCTTTTTGGACTGTTTTTAGCCGCTAGCTTAGCTTAACAACTAGCCAATGCTAACAAGCTAGCTAATGGTCTCTAGGCTAACTCAGCTGGACCTAGGAGCTTGTAGAGCAGTGGTCCCCAATCCTGGTCCTTGAGGGCCGGTGTTCTGCAACTTTTATTTCTTACTCTGCTTCAACACACCTAAGCCAAATAAAGAGGTAATTAGGGGGACTTGACTGCACACTGGGGAGGTAAGTCAGGTGTGTTGGATCAGGGACACATGTAAAAGCTGCAGGGACACTGGCCCTTGAGGACCGGGATTGAGGACCACTGTTGTAGAGTATCGTTACTGAAACCTGGAAGAGCCGGTCCAGTCAAATCCGTCTCATTTTTATCCTACCAGACATGGAAGTAAACATGTATTACTTTTGTTAAAAAGTGAAGGAGAAGTGTTAACATGTTATTGTCCAGTTAGTGGGTTAAAACAGAAAAAACCCACAACTGTTCAAATAATACTGAATAAAATAAAGCAGTTTAAATTTTTTGACCGTATTATTACACTGTACTACATTAATCTATGGGTTTGTTTATCAGTGTAGATCTCATTGGTGAATCAGGCTGAGTTTCATCAAGCCTGTATGGTCTGACATTTTCCCCTCAGCAGGAACACTTAAAGCACTCAGGGGTTCACGCTGCGTCTTTATGCTGATCCAGCTGCTGATGTTTCCCTCTTTTCAGCTCCATGAACTTCTAGCTTGTTACAGTTTATAACCATCATCACCTTTCACAGTTTCTCATCTCAGTCTCTGCACTGACCAGACAAATCTCCTCTATTGCTCTCCTCGGGGCGCTCTGGTTCGTAATTACCAAGCTGAAGGCTCAGTTTGAAGTTGTTCAAACTAAATAAAGGGCAACACTAGAGGTGCCATATTGCCACATGAATACTGTGTGTATTTCTGAGTCAGCTATAATGTGAAGAACATTGCAGTCAGTGGGAGCAGTGATGCTGTCCTTTGATTGAAGGATGGCTGACGTGTCAGCAGAAAGTTTGGTGGTTGAGACACGAAGGACTTCACAGAGATGCTGTCAGTCATTCTGCTTCTCAGTCTGCTTTTGTTCTGATTTAACAGAGAAAATCTTTGTTCACATCTGGATGTTGAGCCCAACAGGCTCATCATTGTTTCTGCGTGGCGTCTCATCAGAGGAAACTTGGCATTATCCAAACTCTGAAAGAATTCAGGGAGGGAGAGAAGCTGATGTTGACCCTGCAGAGAATCATCACATTGCATTTCTATCAGTTCTAACTACAGACTCTCTTCCACTTCTTCTGCATCCACCAGGAAGGAGGTGGAGAACAGCTGGATTTGTTTTTCAATGACAGAAAAGTCTTGGAGATGCTGATTGAATTCTGTCACCACAGATGCAATCACAGACACATATTTCTCCTTTTTAGCAGAAAGTTCGGCCTTTGGAAAAGCAGACGTGATTTCAGACAGAGCAGGGAAGTGTGCAGCATTAAAGCCTCGTAGTTGTGTCTCAAAGAGGCGGAGCTTTACCCAGAAGGCTTTCAGGTGTGCATACAGGTGTGGAAGCAGCTGTTCTTTGCCTTGTAGCTTCTTGTTCAGTGTATTCAGACAATGCGTGAGATCATCTAAAAATGCCAGGTCTGCCAGCCAGAGAGGGTCACTTAGTTCATGAAGAGGTCGGCCCTTCTCTTTTAAAACCTGCTCCATTTCTGATCTCAGCCAATCAAAACGCTGCAGCACAGAGCCGCGGCTGAGCCAGCGCACATCAGAGTGGTAGAGTACATCCCTGTATTCAGCATCCACATCAGAGTGGTAGAGTACATCCCCGTATTCAGCATCCACATCAGAGTGGTAGAGTACATCCCCGTATTCAGCATCCACATCAGAGTGGTAGAGTACATCACTGTATTCAGCATCCACATCAGAGCGGTAGAGTACATCCCCGTATTTAGCATCCACATCAGAGTGGTAGAGTACATCCCCGTATTCAGCACCCACATCAGAGTGGTAGAGTACATCACTGTATTCAGCATCCACATCAGAGCGGTAGAGTACATCCCCGTATTTAGCATCCACATCAGAGTGGTAGAGTACATCCCCGTATTTAGCATCCACATCAGAGTGGTAGAGTACATCCCCGTATTCAGCATCCACATCAGAGTGGTAGAGTACATCCCGTATTCAGCATCCACATCAGAGCGGTAGAGTACATTCCCGTATTCAGCATCTACTCAGAGCGGTAGAGTACATCCCCGTATTCAGCATCCACATCAGACAGGAAATCCTGAAATTCTCCGTGCTACAGTCCTCTAGCTCCAGTTATGGTGACAGTTTTTCCATCAGTGTTCATCACATGGTCCAGCTGGACAGTCTTGGCACACAGTGCTTCTTGGTGGATTATACATCCTAACAGCCTCACCTCCGCTCTCTTTTACCTTGGCCCACACCAACCATGCCGTTCCTTTGGGCTCGCCCATCATGGCCGGAGCTCCATCCGTTGTTGCTCCACAGAGCTTGTCCCATTTAAGCTCCATCTTTTCAGCTGCCTCTGACACAGCTTCAAAAATAGCTTTTCCTGTCGCTCTGCCTTTTAGGCTCATATCAAGCAGCTCCTCCCTACAGCTAAAATTATCATCTACTCCCCTCAAATAAATGAACAGTAGCTCGGTGTCTGTGTCATCTGTGCTCTCATCACTGCTCTGGAGTAAAAATCAGAAACACAAGCCTCGTCTCTCAGCTGAAGTTTGGAGTTAGCGGATAAGTCCTGGATTCTCCACACACCTGTATTTCTGGATACGCTCACATTGTTGAAATCCGCCACTTTTTCTGGCCACATTATTTCTGTGACTTTGATGAGGCTCTGCTTTATGAAATCACCAGGAAGCTGCATGTTGTTCTTGGTCTCATTGTAAATGTGTGCAGCGCCACCTGGTGGTGCTGATTGGTAGAGGAAGAGCTGAAAGGTTGGAGGTGTTTGTCAGAGGTCTGTGATGATGGAAGCCTCTCCCTGGTTTGTGAGTCTGAGCTCAGAGATCAGATCTTTGATTCTTGTTGAACTCTTTGTTGAATGTGATGCAGCTTCTCCTTTTTAATGTTTGTATTTTTGGATCTTCCAGTGTGGCCACAGCAGATTTCCACAGGGCTCTTTAGTCTTTCATTCCTCCATCTGTGTGTGGGAGTGTGGATGGAAGAGGGATCCAGAGTTGGTGTCAGTGTTTAGATTGATTGTATTTTAATGCTGATTATTAAATCAGGTGGAGCTTCCAGAAATGTTGACTTAGTTTCCTGATGTCCTTTTAGGCTTCAGGCTGTTTCTTCAGGTTGTTACTGAGGGATTTCCTTTCTCCTCTCTGTTGGAGCTTTTCCTGTGTTTGGACAAATGAGTTGTGCTACAGCGCCACCAACTGTCCTCACTACATAAACTGCAGGTTGGAATGTTTCATCATCATCATCATCAGAGCCCAGGTGTATGTCTGCTCTCAGCTCTTCTTTCTTTCTCTGGATTTTTACAACAAGTGAACGTGTCCAAATGTTGGACTGGTCCTTTCTCAGTGGAGGACAATGTGTGTCTGAGAGACATGTAATGTCCATGTTTGCTGCTGAAAGAGACTGATGGTCTGACCCCCCTCCTCCTTTCAGGGTGGAGCCTGCTGGAGTCCGATGGTTGACACCAGGTCTGAGGAAGTGTAAGTGTGTTTTTCATTTGATTCATGACAACAAAGCAGCTCACATTCAACCATCTTCAAACTGTCCATCACTCATTCAGGAGTCATCATCAAAGTGTCAATAAATAATCAATAACTGCAGCTGGATTGTCTTTGTTCTCTCCATCAGATTCCTGTCAACTCACAATCGACACAAACACAGTGAACAGAAAACTCAAACTGTCTGAAGACAACAGGAAGGGGACATTTGTGAAGAAGCTTCAGTCATATCATGATCATCCAGAGAGATTTGATCATCATCAGCTGCTGTGTAGAACTGGTCTGACTGGTCGCTGTTACTGGGAGGTCGAGTGGAGAGGAAGAGTTGAGATATCAGTGAGTTACAGAAGAATCAGGAGGAAAGGAAACAGTAGAGACTGTTGGTTTGGATGGAATGATCAGTCCTGGAGTCTGAGCTGCTCTGATCGTGGTTACTCTGTCCGTCACAATAAAAGAGGAACATCTATCTCCTCCTCCTCCGTCTCCCACAGAGCAGCAGTGTATGTGGACTGTCCTGCTGGTATTCTGTCCTTCTACAGCGTCTCCTCTGACTCACTGATCCACCTCCACACCTTCAACACCACATTCACTGAACCTCTGCTTCCTGGCTTTGGGTCCAGTTCTGGTTCCTCAGTGTTTCTGTGCTGATTGAGTCTAAAGAGTCTCCTCCTGTCAGAGAAAGCCTCTCCCTGTTGAACAGATAGTTCAGTCTGTTCATGTCTGTCTCTTTCACTCAGAAACACGTTTTCACATTCATGGATTCAATCTGTTTCTTTGTGAAACTCTTCTAAATGATTCCTTGGAAACTTCTTCCTCTTCCAGTCCTTTAAAGATGGAAGCTGGGATTATTCCAGGATCCACATGTTGTTTTTCCTGCCTGTTTCCAGTCAAAGCTTCACTCTGAATATCAGCATGTTGACTTTCTCTCTTGGTTTTTTACTTTCATTCATCAGTCAGATTTCATTGAAATGTTGGCCAGTTTTTCTCAATCTCTGGACATTTATCTGTTTCTGTCGGCTCCTATTTTTCTAAACACTTTTTACATTCACATGTTAAATCTTCCTTTTGTATATTTGCTGCAGTTCTACTTCATGTGTTTTATTGAGAAATAAACTGATTTTCTTCTTCTGTGTTTGATTCATTTGCTGCTCATTCTCTTCTGTTCTGATCAATTTTCAATATTTCAATAAAACTCTGATGCTTGTTTCAATAAAACAGATTTTTTCTATCAACACTGACTTTCAAAAAGTCCAAATTTACAGTAAAACGTTTCCATCTTCTTTCTGAAATGTTTTTAAATGACAGATTTTGTTCTTTAGTTGAATAAATCAGCAGCAGAAACTCAAAGCAATGATGAAATGATATTTCTGCTCCATCTTTCCAAACCTTGAAAACACGTTGAGAATGAAAGAAGAGCCGACGCTGACAGTCTGGGACTAAAATCAGCTTCTTTACTTCCAAACTGCTGACTTGGACAGACTGAAGACCAGTTTTTACTTTTCTAGCTAAACTCCTGCGGCACCAAACCAGAAGCTGAACCAACACCAACAACAGAACCACATGGAACATTTCCACATCACAACTTCTTCCTATTCTGGACTTTTAGTTTTACACAGGAAACGTGTGAACGCGCACACAGAGCCGCAGCGTGCACGGCGTCCTGCTGCTCCTCTTAAAGGGACAGTCCCACATTTTCAGCTTCAGGTTCCTGTTCCAACGGTGTCCAGCTCCAGTCCTGGAGGGCCGGTGTCCTGAAACTTTTAGAGGTTCTCTGGTCCATCACGCCTGAATCAAATGGAACAATCAGCTCCTCAGTCTGCAGTCAGGTTCTCCAGAGTCCTGATAATTACCGGATTATTTGACTCAGGCGTGTCGGACCAGGGACACATCGAAAAGTTGCAGGACACCGGTGTTGTGCTAAATTCTGTTCCCCTGTGTCGGGAGCGCGCATTGCAGCCAGACAGGCGGGTTTTCACGGCGCTTCTGATCGATTTCTCGTCCACCAGGGGGCGCCACAGGGTTCAGTCCTTGGTTCCTTTTATTGTCTATGTGGGTCTGAACATGTTGATGCTAATTTGCATCTTTATGCTGATGAGGTTTTTACTGTTGAGCTCTGACAGCAGGAATAAATACTTTGATGACCTTTAACCCCCAGGTGGAGAAACTGGACATAGGCTAAAAATATTTTTGTTGTATCAAGTTTTCATTCTTTAATGTAAAAATCACCTTAAACATTTTATCTGGACTGGATTACAGAGATCTTTTCTAAATTTAAGCTTCTTTTTTTTTAGCAAAAATTTTCTGACCAACTCTGCTGAAAATGCTTTTAAAGGCTTTTTGACATTTGGCAGATTTTTATTTCCAGTTGCTTTGACACTTCAGTGCCCGGTTAGGAACATTTCTCAACAATTCAGGTTGCAATTTATGTTACAGTCCTGCAAAGTGAAACTAAAAATCAACTATTTCAATGTTCTGTTGACTGACGGAGGTAAAAAATGCTTTCAAGCGGGCACTGTGCCATCGTTGCTCTGGGATATCAAGGTCTCATTTCTTTATTTCACATTTGGTCTGGACTCTGAAGACATTTAGGAAGCATAGGTAACCGCCTAGTTAAAAGAGATCTCAGATTTTATTTTTAAAAAGACACCTTTGCAACATTGACCTCATATTAAATCAAACTCTTCGTCTTCTCTTCACCTTTGCTCTCTGCAGCAGTGAGTCTTCAGGACGTTAAAGTCATGCTTTTTTTCAAGCTTTCAGCACAAAGTCCTTTAATTATAAACCGTTTTCCTAAAAACTGATGAAACTCCAAAAGAACTTTTCTTAATGACAAAAAAGATGTTGGTTTCACATCAAAGATTAGCATGAAATAAGAAATGACAGCTATTTATCCATTGAGGCCCAACCAGCTGAAACGAGGACAGCTGAACTGCACTGAAGCTTTGACGGTGGAGTCTTTTCCTCAGCCTGGCTGAAGGGAGGGAAGTGGTTGCATGAAGTCAGACAAGATACAGGACAGGCAAGGACTGGCAACAAGGTTTTAACCTGGGTGTACTGTTTATTCAGATTTGTTTTAAAAGGTGAAATTTAACTCTCACACTGCAACTTAAAGATGTAAGCTGCTGATGTCTTCATGGTGGACTCAGCTCATCTCCAGGTTCCTCACATCTCTGAGGTTTCCTCCTGGAGGACGGTCCTCACTGGGAGCTCCATCACTGCTGCCTTCAGCACATCAAACCTCACTGCACAGAAAAGCTCCTCATTTCCTCCATTAATGGACTTTGTTGCTTTCAGCTGCATTTTCCTTCAGACCATTAAAACAGTTTTTATTCTGCAGAATGACTGGAAACTGAGACTCTTGTTGTCTTTCAGAGCCCGTCTGGGCCGGGACCCTTCAGGAAGCTTTTATTAGACTTATACGGTTACAGTGAACCCTGGTTTCTCACGGGGGTTACGTTCCTAAAAGAACTGGTTATATGAAGTAGTAACCTTCATTTATTTTTAGGGCTGGGCAACGATTAAAATATTTAATCGCGATTAATCGCCCTGATTAATCGTGATTAATCGCCCTGATTAATCACGATTAATTACATTGTATTTACAAACTCCAAGAATGAATTCAAAAGTAGTGTAAAGAGCACTTTTATTTTAATGTTCTGCTGCCATATGAACAAAAGTGTTGTAACATTTGTAGCACTTATCAGTAACACATATTTAGTGTAAAGCTCAACTTAAACATGTAAAACAAAAAATAGCAATAATAATAAATTAAAGCTTATTGCCACTGACAGGGAATTCTCTTTATGGGGAAAAAATCTACCAAAAACAGGAAATTTCTGAGGTAACAGCAGGGAGCAGCATTACCATTTTATGTTCAATACCAAAGTTTAACTTGGCAGTGGTTACAACTAACTTGTTTCTGTCATATTCGATGCTGGAAGAACTTTAAACTGAAATGCTTGCTAACTCGATATGCTTGCGTTGCTTGCGTTTATTTGACGTTGACACGCGTTTTTTTGTTGTTGCTTTCTCGCGTGCATATCCACCTTATTTTTGACGGAAACATGGAGGCAGCGAGTTGACGTTTGTTTGGGCGAGACTTCCGCCCGCTCACTTCCTGTCAGTGTTTAGCTATCTGAGAAGCGGCTCATGCGGCTACTTCGTCTCAAATTACTCGTCATTATGACTTCGAGGAAGACCGGGATCGTTTGTGTGGTTAGAGGTTGTCATAGTAACGGGTGTAAAAGAAAGGTTTACGTGGGGCAGGAGTGTTTTAATCATCGACCGTGTACAAAAGCTATGGATACGAGGCGCCCTACTTCATTCACCCTCAGCCGAAGAATGAGGAATCCCTTCGCCTGTGGTTAAAAGCTTAAAATCTGAAGAAACCACAGAAGCGACCGTATGTTTTTTTCATTTTGTGGACAAAAGACCAACATAAGACCACATGACGCCAGAAAAGTGTCTGGGCTGCGAAGTTCCATAAAAAAACAAAACCAGGAGACGTCAAGAGGAGAGGAGACAGGTAAGCTAATGTTTTGATATCCTCTCATAACATCAGTTAAATCCCAAACATTACAAAATTAACTGACCAGCAATCTAATCACAACGAGCCAACGGCCAGTATGTTTCTGAATCAGATAATTCATCAGCCTACCTTCCATAAGTCGCCGCTGCATGACTGAAGGCTTTCCCTGGAGCCGCAGCATCAGAGCGCTCTGAGGTCTCGTAGAGCCGATTGATGCAGTCAGAATCCAGCAGCGTGAACGTCGGACTAGTTTTAGCTTGAACGGACATCAGCCTCCATGAATACCAGGTCATATATATATATATATATATATATATATATATATATATATATATATATATATGTATGTATGTATGAATGAATAAAAGCAATTACAATCATTCACATTTGATTGTTTTTACCTTTTTGGTGGAGTCCATCTTGAGCACGGAGCCAAACACAGAGGTTATTCTGGCCTTTACCTCAGGCAGCCGTGACAGGACGTCCCTGGCGTACACAGCCAGAAGCCACTTGGGTTTAGGGAGGGCCGGGAGGGGCGGGGGGGCAGAGAACACTGGCGGCTCGACCAGACAGGAGTCAGTGAAGGGCTCACAGGCAGCAAAGTAGTCCAGCGTGCGGCGGGTCCACGCTGCGCTGTGCTCCTCTTGCAGCTTCTTGTGAAGCTGCGTGACGCTGTTGCCCTGAGTTCTCTCCCGCATCAGGATGACCACTCTGTAGTCACATGAGTCGCTACGCTACAGACAGGAAAAGAGCTCTGCTCAGTGTTTATTAAAGCGATGCAGGACATTTTCCACCATTTAGTTTAGTGCAGCACAAGCATATTATAGAACATTGCTGTTATCATTAATGTGTCATGCCTGTATGTCAGAAGGGCGGGGAATTTCCTGCTGTGTCCCATGTCCAACTGTCCCAGGATGTCCTCTGACCCAGGATGTCCAGCTGTCCCAGGATGTCCAGCTGTCCCAGGATGTCCTCTGACCCAGGATGTCCTCTGACCCAGGATGTCCTCTGACCCAGGATGTCCAGCTGTCCCAGGATGTCCAGCTGTCCCAGGATGTCCTCTGACCCAGGATGTCCTCTGACCCAGGATGTCCAGCTGTCCCAGGATGTCCAGCTGTCCCAGGATGTCCAGCTGTCCCAGGATGTCCTCTGACCCAGGATGTCCTCTGACCCAGGATGTCCAGCTGTCCCAGGATGTCCAGCTGTCCCAGGATGTCCAGCTGTCCCAGGATGTCCTCTGACCCAGGATGTCCAGCTGTCCCAGGATGTCCAGCTGTCCCAGGATGTCCAGCTGTCCCAGGATGTCCTCTGACCCAGGATGTCCAGCTGTCCCAGGATGTCCAGCTGTCCCAGGATGTCCTCTGACCCAGGATGTCCAGCTGTCCCAGGATGTCCTCTGACCCAGGATGTCCAGCTGTCCCAGGCTGTCCTCTGACCCAGGATGTCCAGCTGTCCAGGATGTCCAGCTGTCCCAGGAGTTCCCTCTGACCCAGGATGTCCAGCTGTCCCAGGATGTCCAGCTGTCCCAGGATGTCCTCTGACCCAGGATGTCCTCTGACCCAGGATGTCCAGCTGTCCCAGGATGTCCAGCTGTCCCAGGATTGTCCTCTGACCCAGGATTGTCCAGCTGTCCCAGATGTCCTCTGACCAGGATGTCCAGCTGTCCCAGGATGTCCAGCGTCCCAGGATGTCCTCTGACCCAGGATGTCCAGCTGTCCCAGGATGTCCAGCTGTCCCAGGATGTCCTCTGACCAGGATGTCCTCTGACCCAGGATGTCCTCTGTCCCAGGATGTCCAGCTGTCTCAGGATGTCCAGCTGACCCAGGATGTCCAGCTGTCCCAGGAGTCCTCTGACCCAGGATGTCCTCTGTCCCAGGATGTCCTCTGACCCAGGATGTCCAGCTGTCCCAGGATGTCCTCTGACCCAGGATGTCCAGCTGTCCCAGGATGTCCTCTGACCCAGGATGTCCAGCTGTCCCAGGATGTCCTCTGACCCAGGATGTCCAGCTGTCCCAGGATGTCCAGCTGTCCCAGGATGTCCAGCTGTCCCAGGATGTCCTCTGACCCAGGATGTCCAGCTGTCCCAGGATGTCCAGCTGTCCCAGGATGTCCTCTGACCCAGGATGTCCAGCTGTCCCAGGATGTCCTCTGACCCAGGATGTCCAGCTGTCCCAGGATGTCCTCTGACCCAGGATGTCCTCTGACCCAGGATGTCCAGCTGTCCCAGGATGTCCAGCTGTCCCAGGATGTCCTCTGACCCAGGATGTCCAGCTGTCCCAGGATGTCCTCTGACCCAGGATGTCCAGCTGTCCCAGGATGTCCAGCTGTCCCAGGATGTCCTCTGACCCAGGATGTCCAGCTGTCCCAGGATGTCCAGCTGTCCCAGGATGTCCTCTGACCAGGATGTCCTCTGACCCAGGATGTCCTCTGACCAGGATGTCCTCTGACCCAGGATGTCCTCTGTCCCAGGATGTCCAGCTGTCTCAGGATGTCCAGCTGACCCAGGATGTCCAGCTGTCCCAGGATGTCCTCTGACCCAGGATGTCCTCTGACCCAGGATGTCCAGCTGTCCCAGGATGTCCAGCTGTCCCAGGATGTCCTCTGACCCAGGATGTCCAGCTGTCCCAGGATGTCCTCTGACCCAGGATGTCCAGCTGTCCCAGGATGTCCAGCTGTCCCAGGATGTCCTCTGACCCAGGATGTCCAGCTGTCCCAGGATGTCCAGCTGTCCCAGGATGTCCAGCTGTCCCAGGATGTCCTCTGACCCAGGATGTCCAGCTGTCCCAGGATGTCCTCTGACCCAGGATGTCCAGCTGTCCCAGGATGTCCTCTGACCCAGGATGTCCAGCTGTCCCAGGATGTCCTCTGACCCAGGATGTCCAGCTGTCCCAGGATGTCCAGCTGTCCCAGGATGTCCTCTGACCCAGGATGTCCAGCTGTCCCAGGATGTCCAGCTGTCCCAGGATGTCCTCTGACCAGGATGTCCTCTGACCCAGGATGTCCTCTGACCAGGATGTCCTCTGACCCAGGATGTCCTCTGTCCCAGGATGTCCTCTGACCCAGGATGTCCAGCTGTCCCAGGATGTCCTCTGACCCAGGATGTCCAGCTGTCCCAGGATGTCCTCTGACCCAGGATGTCCAGCTGTCCCAGGATGTCCTCTGACCCAGGATGTCCAGCTGTCCCAGGATGTCCAGCTGTCCCAGGATGTCCAGCTGTCCCAGGATGTCCTCTGACCCAGGATGTCCAGCTGTCCCAGGATGTCCAGCTGTCCCAGGATGTCCTCTGACCCAGGATGTCCAGCTGTCCCAGGATGTCCTCTGACCCAGGATGTCCAGCTGTCCCAGGATGTCCAGCTGTCCCAGGATGTTCCTCTGACCCAGGATGTCCAGCTGTCCCAGGATGTTCCAGCTGTCCCAGGATGTCCTCTGACCCAGGATGTCCTCTGACCCAGGATGTCCAGCTGTCCCAGGATGTCCAGCTGTCCCAGGATGTCCTCTGACCCAGGATGTCCAGCTGTCCCAGGATGTCCTCTGACCCAGGATGTCCAGCTGTCCCAGGATGTCCAGCTGTCCCAGGATGTCCTCTGACCCAGGATGTCCAGCTGTCCCAGGATGTCCTCTGACCCAGGATGTCCAGCTGTTCCCAGGATGTCCAGCTGTCCCAGGATGTCCTCTGACCCAGGATTGTCCAGACTGTCCCAGGATGTCCAGCTGTTCCCAGGATGTCCTCTGACCAGGATGTCCTCTGACCCAGGATGTCCTCTGACCAGGATGTCCTCTGACCCAGGATGTCCTCTGTCCCAGGATGTCCAGCTGTCTCAGGATGTCCAGCTGACCCAGGATGTCCAGCTGTCCCAGGATGTCCTCTGACCCAGGATGTCCAGCTGTCCCAGGATGTCCAGCTGTCCCAGGATGTCCAGCTGTCCCAGGATGTCCTCTGACCCAGGATGTCCAGCTGTCCCAGGATGTCCTCTGACCCAGGATGTCCAGCTGTCCCAGGATGTCCAGCTGTCCCAGGATGTCCTCTGACCCAGGATGTCCAGCTGTCCCAGATGTCCAGCTGTCCCAGGATGTCCAGCTGTCCCAGGATGTCCTCTGACCCAGGATGTCCAGCTGTCCCAGGATGTCCTCTGACCCAGGATGTCCAGCTGTCCCAGGATGTCCTCTGACCCAGGATGTCCAGCTGTCCCAGGATGTCCTCTGACCCAGGATGTCCAGCTGTCCCAGGATGTCCAGCTGTCCCAGGATGTCCTCTGACCCAGGATGTCCAGCTGTCCCAGGATGTCCAGCTGTCCCAGGATGTCCTCTGACCAGGATGTCCTCTGACCCAGGATGTCCTCTGACCAGGATGTCCTCTGACCCAGGATGTCCTCTGTCCCAGGATGTCCTCTGACCCAGGATGTCCAGCTGTCCCAGGATGTCCTCTGACCCAGGATGTCCTCTGACCCAGGATGTCCAGCTGTCCCAGGATGTCCAGCTGACCCAGGATGTCCAGCTGACCCAGGATGTCCTCTGACCCAGGATGTCCAGCTGTCCCAGGATGTCCAGCTGTCCCAGGATGTCTCTGACCCAGGATGTCCTCTGACCCAGGATGTCCAGCTGTCCCAGGATGTCCTCTGACCCAGGATGTCCAGCTGTCCCAGGATGTCCTCTGACCCAGGATGTCCAGCTGTCCCAGGATGTCCTCTGACCCAGGATGTCCAGCTGTCCCAGGATGTCCTCTGACCCAGGATGTCCTCTGACCCAGGATGTCCTCTGTCCCAGGATGTCCTCTGACCCAGGATGTCCTCTGACCAGGCCGGATACTTCTTCTTGCACCCTTTGCATTCTAGATACTCTGAGGTCATATCATACCACCATCTATGTCCAGCACCTTGACCACAGTGCTGTACAGGCCAGCTGCTGTCAGCCTGTGACTATTGCAAGCTGGCTGGACACAGATGATGGACAACATCTTCAGAGGCATCCAGAGAAACAAAGGGCGGCAGAAGAAGAGATCAGGAGAGGCAGGAGGCTGGGTGAAGGTGGTCGGAGGCTGGGGAGGAGACCACCAGGAGGTGAGCTGTGGCACCAGCTCTGGCTTCCCTGTTTTAGGGTTAGCCCTGAATAAAGCCTTCAGGATCCAGTCCTGCTGGAAAGATGGAAGATGCTCCTTCCAGTGTCCAGGAAGCTCTGCAGGGGGCTGGAACACGGGGCCAGGAGTCCACAGCGCTGGAGGAGCAGCAGGAGGAGCAGGAGGAGGAGGAGCAGGAGGAGGAGGAGGAGGAGCAGCAGGAGGAGGAGGAGCAGCAGGAGGAGGAGGAGCAGGAGGAGGAGCAGGAGCAGGAGGAGGAGGAGGAGGAGGAGGGCCTCTTGAGGCTGGAGTGGAAAAAGTTCCAATTAGTTTGTTGTTAAGCACAGACTGTCGCAGCCTTTCTTTTTCAGCACTACCAGACAGCTACAAAGCTACAACGTTTAGTGCAAAGCATGATGGGTAGGAGAGAGACAACATGATGAGGAGAGGGTGAAGTTATGGAAGGAGTCAGTGAAAAGCATTCTGATTTTCACCCATGCACCATTAGGTCAGATACAAGAAGAAAAGTGAGCTGGGATGAGCCAAGTGTGAAACAAAGCAACAGCAACACTAGGAGCTCCTCTAACTCCAACATTGTGCAGCCACTGGGGGGGGGGGGGGGGGGGGGGGGCAGGGGACATGTGAGACGACAACAAGGAGCTTTAGTCGCTGATCGGGATAAAATGAAATAAACATACACCTTTAAATACCCTTTTTGCTTTGAAGAGTGAGTGTAGACTGACACTGGGATCAGAGCTAATTCTCTGTGCAATAAAATAAAAGAACATGTTGGGTCATTTAAAAATACTTATAAACACACATTACTTTGTGAAACGTTTGTGATTCACATACCTTGAGGAAGTTTTTCCTCAGCTTGCGAGGCCACAGTCACCGTCTCCTGGTCGTCTTGCTCCTTAAAAAAATCCCCAGCAGCAGCAACAGCGTCTGTAAAATAATAAAGTGAGCACACGTCGCCAACATCCAGTATCTGCATGTGTGATAATGATGCTCACCACAGTTAAAGAGCTGTCTGCGGGCAGCGGATGTAGACGGAGAGGGGACACGTGGCACTGGAGCTGTCACAAGTATTTTAATTTTTTTTTTTTATATATTTTTTTAATATGACGTATACAACATGAAAATCACCACAGTACTTACAGGGTTTGGCTGGAGAAACAATTTTTCGTGCCAACTGTGAGGGAGACAAATGCTTCCCACGTGCCAGCAGAGCGTTAACGCCGGCAGCCGTCAGGGGCCTGCTCTGAGTGGCAGCAGGTGGAGTGGCAGCGGGTGGAGTGGCAGCGGGTGGAGTGGCAGCGGGTGGAGTGGCAGCAGGTGGAGTGGCAGCAGGTGGAGTGGCAGCAGGTGGAGTGGCAGCAGGTGGAGTGGCAGCAGGTGGAGTGGCAGCAGGAGGAGTGGCAGCAGGTGGAGCGGCAGCAGGTGGAGAGGCAGCAGGTGGAGTGGCAGCAGGTGGAGTGGCAGCGGAGGAGGAGGAGGAGGAAGGAGCGGTCACAGTGGGCAGGTGGGCTACAGCTGAAGCCTGCCTCTTCAGCACATAGTCCTTGAAAAGGGCCATGTTGGTGTTTGGCCTGGCCTTTGCTGTCTTCAGGTAGGTGACCAGAGCCTGGGCCTCCTTGCCTGGCTCCTCATACACCTCCTTCATGGACCTCCTTCATGGACCTGCCCTTGAAGTCGCCAAACTCCACCATCAAACACCCAGAGTCACCGCTCCTCTGGGCCTCCTGGAGCAAGGCCTGTTTCTTCCCATACACCTCCACAGCCTCCCCTATCTCCCTGATCTGGGAGGTGTACCTGAGGAACAGGTGTTTGCTGGCCGACAGCGGCTCCTCCCTCTCCTCCTCCCCCGTGATGCTGCTGACCAGCTACACCGCGTAACCCAGGGAGTTCTCCAGCAGCCAGCGGAACCTCTGGTTCTGGTGTTTTCCAAACTGGATCTTACAATGAGCCAGAACCAGGAACTGGTCACCAGGATCCCCTCCGTTCTGCCTCACAAAGGCAGCGGCCTCGGCCAGAACCTCCTCCTTACGCCGGGCCCTCCCGGCCACCACCACCGTACTCCTATTTGCCTCCTCAGTCGGCCCCATCAGGAGTCGACCCTGAGGAGTTTTACGCAACACGGGATACGCATACATGATCTAAAAGGAGAGCAGCATAAGCACAATGTGACTGGTAGAAATATCATTTGAAATATTGCACGATCATCATTACTCTGGATTTTTATGTCAATTTTTACAATCAGCATTTAAAGAACTTACAAATGAGCAGCAGCATTTATTTACCATTTACTGATGCTATAAAGCATCACCAGGTATCAAATATTGTACTATACTGCAAATAAAGTGCATTGTTTTAGGCGGGAATTAAAAAAAAAATATTTTATAATAAACTTTTTTGCAATAAATGTATTAAAGACAAAAATAAGACTTGTTGGTGTTGTAGTAACAATATTATATTTAAAACCGCGCTATTTTAGGCGAGAATTAAGTAAAATTAATTAAATTGGGATATATTAATAATAATTCCATCAAAAATGAATCAACACTTGTTAATATAATCGTGTTACTTGTTCGTATAATGTTGTTGCTATAATACCAAGTGTAATTTCTATTTATTTTCTTGGCGGGAGGTAGACAAAAATCAAAGGAGCCCGCATTTATGATCATTCATAAAGTGATGATCATAACTGTAATCTGAATAGCGCTAAAGCGGGGCGGCCGGCGCGCACAACCTCCGTGAAGCGCGCATTATTACAGCAGCAGCACAGCGCGATCAAGTGTGATCAAGATGCAAACTTGATCACATTCATGTAAAATATCATTATTACTGTATGAAAAAAGCGTGACGGTCGCTGTACAAGCTAGCGACAGACACAACGGCTAAAACCGAGACGGTAACAGAAAGAGTTCGTATCAATCTGCCGTCTTTGCAGCATGCTCGGTATTTGTAATAAACAAAGAGAGAATATTCATATATATTTTAAACTTACCGCTCGCCAAAGTAGTCCAGACAGTTGTCAACGTAAAGATGACTGCGGAGCGTCTTCCTCCGAGCGCTTATGAGGGATCCGGGTGCTGGAAGGCGATTGGTCAAATGTAAGCCCACCAGCGGGGCAGGTGATTGGCCGAGCGCCGGCAGAGGGCGCGCAGCGATTGGCTGGAGTGGGCTTACTTTGCTCGTAGATCGGGAGACAGCAGGACGTAGGAGGAAGGAAGCGGTGGCGCCACACTGACCTCTGCTGGCTGCTTTGAGCTCTGCTCACTCAGCTCCTTGATGACTTTGTCTTTCTCTGCTTGGCTGGACAGCAGCTTCTGCAGCTGCACCTCCAGGGCAGCAACCAGGGCGTCCCTCTCCTTCCTCCAGCTCTCCATGGCCGCCTCCTTCTCCAGCAGCTTGGACTCCTGAGGAGGCAGGAGCAAACGGGTTACTGTTGGGCCCCTCGGCTGTTGGGCCAGCTCCTGGTCTCCTGCTCCTCTTACTAAGAGGCTCTGCTGGCGGCAGTAGCGCTCTCGGTCTTCTGCAAACTTCCTCATTTCCTGGTTCCTCTTGTCTTCTGCCTCTTTGGCTTGACCAATCAGAGACAGCTTCTCCTCCTGCCACCTCCTGCGTTCAGCCTGGCTCCTCTCTGTCAGGATCTGCAGGAAAACATCTTCAGTTTCATGATTTGACTGAACTGATCTGGTCCACATCAGAAAACATCTGGTTCTACCTTTAAGCTCTCCTGAGCTGGTGAAGCTTCATCCTTGGCCAGGTCCAGGTCCTCTGAGGGCCCGCCGGCTCCCTGGTTCTGCTGCAGCACCTTCTCCTTCAGCCTGTTTACCTCTGGAACGACACAGAACCGCTTTAACTCCTCAGACCTCCTGCCGCTCTCACTGACTGTTCTCCAGTTTTCCACACCTTTAAACTATCTTATCGACTTTTCAGCTCTGACCGCGGTAAAATCTCGAGGTCGGGTGTGTTTGCTGACAAACTGTAAATTGTTGGAATTTATGGAGCAGAGGTTTCCTCTGGTTCAAAAGGAAACGTCTTGAATCTGAAGCAGACAACGTCTACAGGCGTGACTCCTGATGCGCTGCTTGGCAGCAGAAACGGGGATGGATGCAGAAAAACATTTTAGTCGTGGTTTTACGACGTGTCTCAAAAATCTGGTTAAACTAGTTAAACTGAACTTTAAATCGGACCAGAGCAGCATTTAGGTTAGCATCTTTAAATGATGCTAAAAAATTCAGCATTACAAAAATAAAGAAGATTTATGAGTATTTATAGTCAGAGTAAGCTTTTATGTGTATTTTTATGACTGTCATGTTTGGCTGAACAGCCGATGAAGCTGATGAAGATGAAGGTCTGAGTCCCTCATTGCAGAAAAGGATCAGACCTCCTTGTTGACAGTAGCTACGTTTAAATGGACAAAAGTAATCAGAACAAACAGAACAAACAGCCAATCGTAATATTATGATCGGATTTGCCTCAATCAGAATGAAATTGTAATCTGGTGGTTTATTCAGACTGATAATCCGATCAACGTTCACATAAACTTGTCAGGATCAAGTTAGTCTGGATGAGGCAGACTGACCAGAGTGGACCCGACGTAAAAGTGACGTATTTCTGCGATGGTGAGGTTTCGATGCAACCTTCCTGTTCGACACAATAAAAGAGCTAAAAAACGTTGCTTTACTCAGTAACGTTTCAACCATAATTAGAACTTCCTGCAAGAACTTAATTATTATTAATTAATTTATTTATTTATTCAGCAGCTAGACAGCCAGATAACGACGCTCCAATAACCAAACTTCTTTCTCTCTTTAGTTTATTGAAGAGTGACCTCTGACCTCTGCCATCGCTTTAGCCATCGTAAACTGTAACATACCAGGCTTTGGATTAGCAACAAACATTACAAATCAGTCACTCTTGCTGCAAGCTAAAATAAAAACATTTTCATAACTTTAGCGTACAATCATTTTACATGTTACTCATATTTAATATATATATGTATATATGTATACATATATGTAAATATGTTTTTGTGTATTGTTATTTATAGATTTATAAATGTTATATATATATTTAAATCAATAAAATTCAAAGTATTTCAGCACACGACTTTCTCAGTACTTGATAGTTTTAGAACATAACATAAAAGTATATGGCATTTGACATTTTAAAAGTTTTAAGCCCCCCTGAACATGAGAAAATCCTCATTCGATACTGTATCGCACATATTCCCTAGTTACTGGAGGAAAATAGGGAGTACCAATATGGCGGCTGGTGGCTTCACAGCGACTCGTTCTAACAGCGGCTATTAGCACTCCAGTGTATAATAGAGATCAGTGATCAAAACCGACTCATACAGAAAAAACAACCTGCATAGAGCAGCAGCTTTTACATTAATCTCTTTCTATTTTTATACATTTACCCAAATCAACTGTTCAGTATTTATCCTCTTTTTAATCTTAAATCAATGAACATGAACCATTCAAATTGACAAAGTATCACATAGAGCTATAAAATTAATTTTTAAACAGCCCACACACACAAAATGGTGTATATGAATTATTTTAAATCACATTTGTTAATCATTCATTAAATTACTGTCTCTCAATAACTCAAAAGCACACTGTTGCTTGTTTTAGCTCATAAAACCAGCTCGCTTAACTATATAGCATTAGTTGGCATATAGTAACAGTACAAACCACATGCAGCAATAGCTCAATTAACACAGATAATTTACACAAAACACAATTTTTTACATCCTCAATTCACTCATATACCTTCATCTGTCTCCAGCTGGTTTTAAACATTGTCTCCAAGCATAACAATATAACAAAGATACTTTCTCCATGAAATCAGTGAGCAATCAGCCAGAATCAGCAGTAGTTAGCATGCTATGCTAAGCGCTAATCATCATTACTCACTGCAGTTTTCACTCGACAAAACACAACAACACGGTGATGTCCCGCAACCAGAAACCCTCCTGGCAGGTGCAGATAATCTCCTAGGATCAATAACTCAAGATATAACACAGTTTTAATCAGTATTTACTTAGTAACTAGTTATATTGACGCCTCCTGTTCTAACTCTCTCTAAACTGCAGTAACGGCATCAGCGCAAAGAGAAAAAAGACAAAAGAAGAAGCGCGTAGAGCTTGTAGTTGTGAATACGCTCCCTGCTGGCAGAAATATGCAACTACAACAGAAACAAACTATTTAATATTACAAATAATACAAATTTAATATTCTGCCTTTTTTTTAGATCACAAGGGAAGAGAGGAAAGCTTTTCCAAATATTCCAGCCATCAGCTTTTCTACATCAAAAAGAACATGGAAAAGGAAAGAGTTGCTCTGGGTGAACAAATACTGACGGCATCAGGTAGGACCAGGCAGGGATTTTAGGGCTAAATATTACCATGTAGAGCTAATATATAGAATATGCAACTAGAGTATATTGCAAAGTGGTAAACCTTGTTTCAGTGTCTAAGCTCTGTTTAGGGAGATGCTACAAAATCTGCTGGCCACGCCCACATTAAGACATTTATGTCATGTGGAATATGAAACCCATGGAAGTTATAAAAGCCGACTATTTGATGACATTTATAGTTACATAGAGACAAAGAAAAAGAAACTTCATGTCCTGTTAAATCCCCAAAGAATGTTTTTTAGCCTGTGGAACAAGCAGTGATCAGGTAATGCTCCACAATAACCACACTAAAATGTTTTCACTTCCATTAGATTTTATTTCTATAGCGCCAGTTCACAACACGTCATCTCAAGGCTCTTTACAAAGTCACATTCAATCAGATCCTAAAAAGTAGCTCTCAGTGTTTCCAGTCCAGAGTGCATGTAGGAGGGAAACATTTGGTACTAAAACGCCTCTCACTGCATGGCAGAAATTGTGGCATTAAGCACATCTGTGGTCAGAAGCTTTGGGCATTACGCCATCCAGTTGAGTCCCAACAGAAACAGTTTATGAAATATGGAACCTGGCAACTTCTCCCCTTCATGATACGCCTTCACTCAAGGCTTTGGATGCAAGCATAGAGACATATGCAGCAGCTTCTTCTTATTATTTGATTATTATTCTGCTTCCACACAAACATGAGTGTCAGCCGCATCTTGGCTGAAGGAAGAATGATGAGGGCGGACTGCAACAAGTTTGGAGTTAACACGGTGAAATCTAGCCAGAGTTGAACTAAACTGGAGCATTAGAAGACAAAAGGGCGGCTAGAGAGAGCAACGGCAACGACATAAAGCAACTGGAATCATTCTAGAGCTCCGTATACGCATGAGGTGTTCACTGTCAACATCTGGTTGAAATCACTAAGGTAGTTGAAAAGATGGCCCAGACAAAAAAGAATTTAAAAGGTGCACCAAGAGGTAAAAAGCTATTTATTCAAGGATTCACAGCACACCTTCATAAATATGAAACCATTTACTATTTACATAAACTGCATTTATTTCACATTTCAAACACACATCACTGTCACATTTAACTCTTCCAAAGAATGTCAAGAATCTTACGGAGCTGACCGAAGGGATTATCCAGCTTTCCGGCGAAAATAAGAAAATGAAGGAATCCATTCTGGACATACAGTCGCGAAGTATGAGAGATAATCTCGTCTTTGCAGGCATTCAGGAGCAGCAGGGAGAGATAGCCGAAGGAACGGTCCGGAACTTTCTCCAGCAGAAGCTAAAAATCCCGGCGGATCAGGTAAAAAACATCACTTTTCATCGAGTCCACCGGCTCGGAGGTAAGAAACCCGACAAAACCCGTCCTCGCCCGATCATAGCTAAATTTGAGCATTATAAACAAAAAGAATTCGTTAGAAGTTGCGGCAGGGAACTGAGAGGGACAGACTTTAGTGTTAATGATCAGTTTCCTAAGGAAATCCTAGATCGCAGGCGAGTGCTGTTCCCAATCAGGAAGAAATACATGATGGACGGCGTTAAAGCCACCATATCGGTTGACAGACTTTATATTAATGGACAGTTGTTCAGGGATCAGAAGATCACCCCTTGGCTTTATTAGTTACACCACAGGTGGACTTAAAAGCATGTTTCAATGATTTAAAATAAATAAATAAAATAAATAAATAAATAAGACGCACAGATCGGTACACGGTGATAAATTAAATACACGCACAGCTAAAGAGCACGTTGGTATGGTTGGTGTTCACGGTTGGGTACAGAAGGCACGGGCTATGGTTTATCCCTTTACACACTCTCTTACTCTTTGCACTTTTTTATTTTTTTGTGTATTTCTATCTTATCTGTCTGCTTCTTTCCTGAACATCAGTCAATCACAAGCACATCATATGATGCTACCTGGGTCTATGTATGACTATTTTCTCAAGGGCATGCACCTTCTAACTTCTCACTCACATCTATGGCGAATGTAAAGTTTGTGACATGGAATGTGCATGGGGCTGGCACCAGAGAGAAAAAAATGAAGATCATTAACCAGCTTACTAGATTAAAGGCAGATGTTGTATTATTGCAAGAAACCCACAAATCAGCTACAAATGCAAGTGAGCTTAATTCACCTGAGTTCCCTGATGTGTTTGCGGCCTGCTATAACTCTAGACAGAGAGGTGTAGCAATCTTAATCCACAAAAGCGTTAGTTTTAAAATATTAGATAAAACTATAGATCCTGAAGGTAGATACATAATAATTAAAATAGCTATCCATAACCAGAAGCTATGTATTGTCAGTATATATGGTCCAAATGTTGATGACCCCTCTTTTTTCCACCAATTCTTCCTTGCACTTTCAAAACACGGGGATTGTTCACTAATTATAGGAGGTGACTTCAACTTTGGTTTAAATAACGATATAGACAGGTTGAATAAAACAGGGATTCAGCGTAGTTGGCAGTCAGTAAATGTAGTCAAACAATACATGAGTGATTTTGGTCTTTGCGATGCATGGCGTTCTCTTCATCCTATTAGTAAAGAATACACTTTTTTCTCAAATGTTCACCATTCGTACTCTCGTCTGGACTACTTTCTTATAAGTAGCTCACTGCTGTCGGTCGTTTCAGAGACGGTAATTCATCCTATTGCTATCAGTGATCACGCTCCTGTTACTCTCACCTTAATTAATAAAAAAATAACCACACAAAACAAAAGCTGGAGATTTAATACATCACTGCTTAAAGATGAAGAATTTATAAAATTCATTAAAGAACAGTGGGCTTCATACTTAGAATACAATGATCAACCAGGTACATCTGCATCGATATTGTGGGAAGCTGGAAAAGCAGTGATGAGAGGTAAAATAATTTCTTTCTCATCTCATAAAAAGAATAAAGAAAACAAAAAGATTCAGGAATTAGAAGAAAAACTTAAGTTACTAGATTTATCTCAAGAAGAAGGGAAGTTAGGTAAAATCCGTGAAGTAAAATTAGAATTAAACCACTATATTGAAAAGCAAAATAGATTTCTAATACAAAGGCTCCGAATAGAAAATTTTGAACATGGCAATAAGTCAGGAAGCTTTCTAGCTAATCAGCTTAAAATAAATAAGGAGAAAACTACTATATTTGCAGTTACAGATTCAACTGGTAATACAGTAAGTGAACCAGAGTGTATAAATAATACCTTCCGCGATTTCTACAAATCTTTATACACACCACAGAAAAATCCATCAGAGAAGGATATTAAGCAATTTCTGGATAAAATTACACTTCCTAAATTATCAGATAACCAAAGAATGACACTGGATTCCCCGCTGACAACAGCTGAAACCCAGGAAGCTCTTAAAAGCATGCCTAATAAAAAGGCTCCAGGTCCAGATGGATTCCCCACTGAGTTTTATAAAGAGTTCTGGAATATTCTAGCCCCAACGTTCCACAGAATGTTGCAGGAAATACAGGAAAAAGGTAGATTTCCAGCTAATATGAACTCTGCCACCATCAGCCTTCTGCTCAAGCCAGACAAAGATCCTGTGTTGCCCACTAGTTATCGTCCCATATCCTTAATTAATGTGGATATTAAGATAATCTGTAAAGCTTTAGCAAAAAGATTAGACAAAGTAACTCCCCTCATAATACATCCAGATCAAACTGGTTTCATCAGAGGAAGGCAGTCATCCACAAATACACGCCGATTACTTAATTTAATTGATTATTCCTACAGTAAAAACATTAAAACCAATATATTGTCTTTAGACGCAGAAAAAGCATTTGATAGAGTAAATTGGAAATTTTTATTCGCTACTCTTCATAAATTCGGTTTTGGCGATTTATTCATAAACTGGTTAAAAATTCTATACAATTCTCCAACAGCCTGTGTCAGGACAAATAATCAAATATCTTCCAGTTTTTGTCTACAGAGGGGCACCAGGCAAGGATGCCCTCTTTCTCCATCACTTTTTGCCATCTTTATAGAACCTCTAGCAGCAACTATCAGACAAACAAAAGCTGTAAAAGGTATAAAATGCATGAAAATAGAGCACAAGATTAGTCTGTACGCGGATGATGTATTACTTTATCTCCAGCATTCAAATAATTCTCTTTTACAAGTAATTAGAATACTAGAATCTTTCTCCAAAGTATCAGATTACTCGTTAAACTGGTCTAAATCTACGGTACTGTCAATTAATTGCTCTCTCGAAAACTCCCTAAATTTACAAATGCAATCAGGAAATATTAAATATTTAGGTATTACTGTGTCGAATAAATTAACAGATTTACTTAAACTTAACCATGCCCCACTTTTAAACAGGATAGAAGAGGACCTTGAAAGATGGAAATCGCTTCCAATCACACTTATGGGTAGGGTAGCTTCAATAAAAATGATGGTCCTACCTAGAATTAATTATTTATTTTCAATGGTCCCCAATAAACCATCATCTGACTGGTTTAAATCTCTAGACTCTGCCATTTCTAGATTTCTTTGGAAAGATAAACCCCCACGTATTAGCTTAAAGACAATACAGAAGACTAAAGACAGGGGAGGATTAGATCTGCCTAACTTCCATAACTATTACTTAGCAAATAGGCTACAATACATCTCTAAATGGATAAAAAATAGTCTTTTAGATGAGCCTTGGTTAGATATAGAACAGGAAATGTGCAATAATATCATGATTTCAGATCTGCCGTTTATAAGCTCAAATATAAAACGGCATACATGCTTCAAATATATCAACATTAGTTCTACTCTGACAGCATGGTGGGAGTTCCTCAAAATGACAAAGTCATCCCTTATCCCATGCAGTCGTACACCTATCTGGAATAACCCTGATATCCTACAAAATAATAAAATGATAAACTTTACATACTGGAAGAATAAAGGTATTAAATATCTGGAACATCTACTTGACGGAACCGAGTTCATCAATTTTGCTAAACTAAATATGCAATATGGCATTAGTAAAAATAAATTCTTGGAATATGAACAACTTAAATCTATAATTAAAAATAAATATAAGCATATTAATGGTGGTTTACAAGTCCCAACTAATATAATAGAGTTCTTAGATTTAACCCCCCCCAAACTACTGTCTAAATCATACAGGACACTGACTAAAATAGATGATTCGATATCTCTTCCTATAATGAAGTGGGAAAAAGATTTATCAGGCACCTATGAACAAAATTTCTGGGCTCAGACATGTCTAAGAACTTTCAAATTGACTAGAAACACCAACTTACAACTAATACAATACAAAATCCTTCACAGAGTACATTATACAGGACAAAGATTATTCAAGATGGGTCTGGCACAATCTAATATCTGCCCACACTGCATAGGCAATCATCCTGATAATTATTTTCATGCGTTATGGTTATGCACACCAGTCCAGAGGTTCTGGACACAGATATGTAAGGACTTATCAAGGTGCTTGAGCTGTAAGATTACACCATCCCCATCAGTTTGCCTGCTCGGTAATTTTGAGGAAAGTCCTCTGAAAAAAGAAATAGTTTACATGGTTTTTACTGCTTTATGCATCGCAAAGAAAACTATCCTCATGAATTGGAAAAGTAAACAAAATCTCAGTATCAATCAGTATAGAGATCTTTTGTTGGATCATATTAATCTAGAGACAGCATTTGCTTCCACATCTGATTGGTCTTTTTGGGCTCCTCTGATCAACACCATCACTTAGTGGAATAGGGGGCGGTGGGTTGCTTCCTGCAGGGCGCAGTGGCTGGATGAAGGGGTTCCTGGGGCCCTGGGGGCACTTGGAGTAGGGCGCCTGGTGGATCCGGCTCCGGGGTCTGTTGCCCCCATCTGGGAGGAGTTTGGGAGGCCTACGGGTGGCCTACAGCAGCCGCTTGCGGCGCTCTTTGGGAGCTGCGTGTTGACGGACGTGGGTTACTGACCTGGTAGCTGTGCTGCCGCTGGGTGGGGCCGGGGTGGGTCTGGGGGTCTGGGGTCCCTGGGGCGCGCCGCCCTCGGGCGCGGGCCCCGGCGGGGCCTCGGGGGTTCCGGTTCCGGGGGGTGTGCCGCTTTTGGTGTGGGCCGGCGCGCGCCCGGGTGTCCGCCCCTGCACGGGGCCTCTGGTGCGCTGGGGGGTCTCGGGGCCCGTTGAGCTGGTAGGGGGGCATGGTCATTAACACCTCTGGGCAGATGCTCTTCTCCTTTATTGGAAAGGCACTCTGCCAGTGGGGGGAGGGGGAAAGGAGGGGGAGTAGGGATCTGCCCAGCCTGGATGTCTACTGTCGAATGTATGGTGAGTTGTTTGAACGTTAGTGTTGGGGAGGGATTAAATCCACGGGTGGGGGGGGGGGATTGGGGGGGGTTGACATTCTGGTGGGCTTGTGTCCGGCCCCCTGTCCCGGTCCTGGTCTGTGTCGTCTTCCGGTGCGGGTTTCACCTGGGGGGGGGGGTTGGGGTGGCTCGTGCGGGCCGGCTGGCCAGGGTCCCCCCCTATTATTATTATTATTATTATTATTATTATTATTATTATTATTATTATCTATTTATTTATTTATTTATTTATTTATTTATTTAGTTTAAGTAGGCTTGGTGGGTGGGCTGGGGGGGCTTAGGTGTTGGTCCTGGTGGGTGGTTGGCTGGCGGGCCCTGCGGCCTCTCCCTGGCCCCCGGGCTACGGTGGTGCCGCTGGCGAGGCCCCCTTCTCTAGGTGGGGCTTTCGGGGAGCGGGGGTGCCTATTGGAGTCAGTAGGGGAGCTGGCTCCCTGGGTTGGCTTCCCAGCCATTTGCTCCCCATCCCCGGACTCCTCCCTCTGCCTGCTCCATCACGCCGCCACACATGCAGGTCATGAGGGAGGGGGCGTTACTGGAGGTTGCCACTTTCTGGTGACGCCCCTCTCCCCAATTTTATTTTGCATCTTAGACACTTTCACTTCAAACATTTTTCACATCACACACTTATATAGGCCATGGTAGGGGGGGGGGTGGGGGGAAGACGTCTGGGAGGGGGCTTATGTTGTGTGGGCCTCACCTCGGACGGCTCCCTTCACCTCCTCTCCCACTTAGACATTGAGGGTTCTGGGCAGTCACACGGAGGGGGTGCGCTGGCAACAGCTACCTTCCGAAAGGGGGGTGGGCTGTGCCGTGCATCCCCTTCGGCGCTCCCAGTTTTTAAACGCACTTGAGAACAACATGCAACAACACAACATTTGAGCAGGCGTAGGGAGGGTCGGGGTCTTCTGCACACCCCCGTTCTCCGATGGAGGCAAGGAGTCTGGGGCCTGGAGGAGGTGCGGGCCACTGTGTCCGGGGTCTTGGCGGGGGGCTGCGGTGTGCAGTCAGCGGCCTACCAGGTCTGGGGCTGATGCCTCCGCTCCCCCCAGGGGGCGGGGGGCAGGGATGGCAAGGGTAAGGTGGGGGGAGGGAGTGGGTTTATTAGGTATTTAGGGGGAGGGGGGGGGCTCTGGCCGGGTGGCTCGTGCGGGTCGTGTTGGCCCGCCCTCTTGGGGGGGCCCGGTCCGGGGGACGTCTGGTCGGGGGCCGGGGCCGGGGGTCGGGCACAAGCAGTCGTATAGTCGATTTGGGGTCCCCCCCCCCCCCTTTGGTCAGTGTTGGATGTGAGTGTTATGTGGGAATGTGTGTACAGCGTCTTTTTTTTTTTTTTTTTTTTTTTTTCTGTGTGTGGCGAGTGGGGCACAAGGGAGGGATGGGGTGAATGAGTTTTTTTTTTTTTTTTTTTTTTTTTTTTTTTTTTTTTTTTTTTCAGGTATGGGTGTGGTCCGCTCCCTCTCCCAAGAACATCTCCAGTCTCCGCTAGGTGCGGAGCCCATCCCCCCACGTCCTGCCCTCCTCCACTTCGTTGGCGGGCGCCTTGGCCCCCTGGCGCATTAGTTGGCTTCGGGTTTGGGGCGGGTTCCCGGGCGTGCGCCGGCCCGCTCCTGGCGGCCTCTTCGCGGGGCCTGGCCCCCCGGGGGGCGGCCGGGGCCCTCGTCGCGGGTGCGGGGCGCCCCTGGGGCCTCTGGCCCTCAGGGCCCATGGCCGGGACCACTTCAGCGGGGCTGGCTGCCGGCGGAGCCCACGGGCTCGTCTCCGCGGCTCTTGAGGGCGTCGACATTGCGGTGGCTGGGGGATTTCCTCGGGGTCGTCTCTGCTCCTTCCTTGGGGGGGGGGTTGCAGATATCCTGTGTCGGCCCCTCCTGGGCGACCTGCTTTAGGGACCCCTTTGGGAGTCTGGGGTTACGGGTCCCCTGACGCCTGCCTCTGTGCTCGGGGAAGGTGGGTCTTTGGTTCTCCACAATCACTATCAAGCTATTTCTGGATAATCTTCACCTAAACTAGTGCACTTTCACATCTCCCACTGGTGCTGGGTCCCAGGTATTAAGTGTTCACTTATATACAGTAATCTTATAATTTATTTATTTATTTATTTATGTTGTGTCACTTTATTTTTTCAAATATCACATTACACATGTCAGCTTACATATTAATATATATGATTAAGCAATGGCATCTAGGTGTAATAAGAGTGTATCTGTTGCTTAATGTCTGTTGGTTGTGCTGTTCTTTTTGTGTCTCTTTCCAGGTGGTGGAGCAGACAGAGGACTTTTTATCATTCTCTTCCTTTTATCTCCTCTTTCTTTCACCTCTACTCTTTTTTTTTTCTTTTCTTTCACTTTTTGTTCTTCCTTTACTCTCCCATTGTCATGTCCATATAATTTGAAATTCTCCTTGCAGGAATCATAATAAAGCTATTTACAAGCATAAATCAAGTGGAGCACTATGGCGAAAGCTGTTTGCTCCACTTGTAAAAGCAAAATCTGTCGAGCTCCATCTGGCATTGAGATATCAATTCCTATTGCCATAATGCTAGACAGGACACTGGTAAAAAAAAAAAAAAAAAAAAAAAAAAAAAAAAAAAAAGGTGCACCAAGAGGTAAAAAGCTATTTATTCAAGGATTCACAGCACACCTTCATAAATATGAAACCATTTACTATTTACATAAACTGCATTTATTTCACATTTCAAACACACATCACTGTCACATTTAACTCTTCCAAAGAATGTCAAGAATCTTCTTCAAAATGAGCAGAGCTTAAAATGTTGGTCTATATGTAGTAATAAAGATTCTCTGCATGTGTAACAAAGGCAGGTTTTTAGGTTGGCCCTGAAGTGTTAAGCTTTACTGTAAATGTCCCAGCAATAGGTTGGATGATGTGGGCAGAGAAAAACAGCGTAGCTGCATCCCTGTTGCCTTGCTGGCCACATCTAGCTTCAGCAGATCATTTGGTTTTCACAAAGTCTGTCACACTTCATTGGGATTGTCTGCAAACTGCATTGCTTCATTATAAATATGATCTGGATGTTGACAGATAACAATGATCCTGTAGTTTAACACATAGCAGCAACAGAAAAGGATGGAAGCTTGTTTTCTATGAAGATGTGGTAGTGTGACCTCTGAACATGGAGCTGATCTTAGTGGATGGAACACATGGAACCATAAAGGTGATGTTACCTATTTTCTGCCATTGTAGACTTTGATTCATGGAACAACTGCTCCTTGTGTTCTATGGTAAAAGCAGCCAGAGCCTCCAGTTACAAACTGGCTGAGTAAATGTATTGTTTGCTGCTGATTTTCTGCCGTTTAGTAACTGAATCCTCAGCATGTGGAGCATTTCATGGTGTCATAATGGACGTGTGATCATGCTATATTCAGCTAATCCTCAGCAGGATCTGCAACATGAAAACAGTAGACGGCTTTCAGATTGTCTGCAGGTAACTAAATGCCAGCTTAGTCAGCTACTAAGTCAGATGAAGGCCTGATTGCTCACTCGCATTAGCATTTGTAATTATTTAGTCATTTGTATACCTGTACCTCAGTAACAATGCTTATTCAGAACGTTGTGAATCTGTGAACTGACTTAGTTTTAGAGCATAAAGTAAAAATACAGGTCTAACAGTCATTGAGGGAAAGCAGATCATCAAGGGGTTTAACATGAAAAAATAATAATATTACCTTTAATTGGATGTTATTGGATGTACTGTTTTAGTGGAATATGTGAAATGAAGCGATTTGTGTTCACATGTTTTATGTGCCATTGTTATATATATATCAGTATTTAGAATACACTGTAAAAAAGATAATGATGATAATGATGATGTGGTGAGGGAAAATCCCCAGGGATTACTTCAGGAGAGTTTCCTATGAACATATTACTGAGATAACTTCATCAAAGAAGCAGCTGTGACTTTTAAAAGTCATTTCTCTGTGTTCCAAAGGTAGTAAAGTGATTGGCTGTAGAAGTCAGTGTTTGGATGAAGAACATTTACCTCCACAGAAATCTAGAAAACAATACATGTGAAATTCTTTGAGTTCATTTCATTAAGCTTCCCAGTAGTTGAGCTGATGTGGCGGCCATCTTACCTGGGGCTGACTCCCAGATTTTAATCATTTATTGATTTGAAAAAAACTCATTTTCTGGAACATAGCTTGACCCGTTCTGTAGTTGTTCAATAACCAAATGTGACGATGAAAAGATAGTATGAAGCCAGCAAAAGCCACCTCCTTGTCCCCTAATGTGTATATTGTGTAAGTTGTTGTGCAGATCCAGGGACACGTGTGGCAGATGGTTCCATGAGCCGTGCCTAGGCTGACAAGAAGATGTCCTGAAAGCTCTGAGGGAATCCAGCTGGAACCGTCTATTGTGTTGTTGGAACCAAAGTTCTGTGGCAGCAAACTATGGAAATGTTCTTCATCATTTCAACATTTTATACTTACCTGTTTCTAGTTCAGCTTTTTCTGGACCTTGTTTTATTTTCTGTGTAATTAGTATGTACATAGTGTGGCGATGTAAACCTCAGCAGTTTAGATCAATAGAATTGTAAAGTCACATGTTGATGAGCTTTAAATGTGAAATTCCACATCATATCTTAATGAAATGTGTTGAGTAACATCTGGAGGTGTTCTCCTGTCAAGCTGAATCCAAATTGTCCACTGAACACGTACTAAAGGTTTACTAGCAACATTGACAGCAAGCTAACATGTGAACTGTGGAGCTGGAATGTTCCAGATGCTGGAAAAGTGCAGAAATCAACGTTCCAGAGCCGTTGTTCAGGAACCAGAAGCTGCTCTCACATCAGTTTTAGTCCAGATGTTTGTGTTGCACTAAAAGCTGAAAAGATGAAAGCCATGAGTTGCTTTTAAAAGCAGAAGCTTCATGTTTCTACTGTGCTGTGTGTGATGTGTTGCCAACAATCAATGAGCTTCATGGAAGGAAAGAACGTCTGAGTCGCTGCTTTGATTTTCTTTTGCAGCTTTTCTCTGACTTCTAACTTCAGCTTTAAGCAACAGTTCTGGTTGCTGCTGAAGCTCAGAAATCTGATCCACACTTGGAGCTTTTTACTAAAAGCCATTTTCCATCAATACACACAGAACTGTTAGAGGCTTTTTCTTTGTGCTTAGAAATCAAATGGAGTTGATTCAGATCAAGTCCTGCTGGGTGCGCTCCATTGAGCCCACCTGAACACCACTGGATGGGAGGAGTGAAGATTTCAGAGCTTTCCCTCTAAAGAAGCACAGCTCTTCACAGCTCTGAGAGACATTTTCTTCACAAATCCCAGTCAGTGGCATCTGCAGACCTGATCACATCCAAACATCCCATTTTTCAGGACTCAATCATTTCATCTGTGCAGTTGTTCCAGCTGCTGTGGGAAGAATCCAGCTGTGAACATCTGGAGCTTTAATGTGCCGCTTCTCTCCTCCCAAACATCCAGCCTCCACCTGTGGAGAACAGCTGGAAAACAGCTGCAGGTGGAAAGAAGGAGTTTGGACCAAGCTGCCTCCTCTCTGCTCTTTTCTCTGACTCTGACTTTAAATTCACTTTGATGGTTTGAAATGAAATCAGGGTTTCAACCTGGATCTTCAGAACATCCTCAGCTGATGCTGATTTTAACCAGAGACTGTCGACAGTCTGCTCAGCAGCACTAAAATAAGGAGAAATAATTCTCTAGGAGCTCTAGTAATAATCTGCATTAGAACAACGGCTCATTTTAGCAGCAGCAGTGTGCTGATATTAAGGACTACAGTTTACTTTGTTACTTTGATGGATTTTTATCATTATTTGGTGTTAGTTTGTATTTTTAGTGGATTCTTGGTTTTTATCTTGTTTTTCTGTTTCTGTTCTGATGCCATAATTCCACCAAAGCATCAACTAATTGTTGTTTAGTGTTAAAGGGCTAAAAATGGTTAAAGTGCAGATTGTCATGTGATCAGCAGCTCCTTGCAGCTTCTGATCTTACTAGTAATATTAGATTATTATTAGTAAGATTAATATAAAGTTGAGTAAAAACTGTGAATTTCCTCTACAATAACTTTATGATCTGTGAATTCTTTGTTGTCTATAATTAATGAATTTATGTTCTTTCTTTCTGGCCTATTTTTTTCTAGGTCACTAAAATAAGATGAATTTTTTTCACCTTCCTCTTTCCATTTAGCTCCAGATCTGATGTCAGCACCTTGTGCCTTTTTACCATATAGAACATCTCATTGATTTTACATCTGTCGTCTTCAGTCATTTCAGATTTCCTGAATAAATCATTTATGTTACCAGAGCACCAGGATTTTTGTCTCTCCATAAATCTATGAGATTATTGGAGTTGCTAATTTCACATAAAGTAGGATTCAACCTTTTCTTAGAGCATCTAGAAGGACATCTGTCTATCCAGTCATCTGCTGTCAGGTTATAATCACCACCTACCACAATTAAATCTGAAGAGTAAATTTCCTTATATTCAGAAATAACATCAGTTAGCTTTAACATTAGCAACTTATTCTGATTAGTGTTGGCATATCCATAAATATTTAATAATAATAGTTATTTTTATTGTAACATACATTCCAGTGAATTTAGTTCTCTGCATTTAATCCATCCCTTAGGGAGCAGTGAGCAGCTATCACAGCATCCAGGGAGAAATCTGGGGTTAAGGGTCTTGCTCATGGACCCAGAGTGGCAGTCTGTGGGAGTTGAACCCAGAACCTCTGGAACACAATGCTCTAACCACTAGGCCACCACTCCCCCAATATAACAAAATATCCTTCAACATTTAACAGAACTACCATCCAGTGACTGAGCTCATCAACTCTGGAGGCAACAACCTTTCCAGGACATCTATTAAACAGACGCTCCACCTCCAGAACCTTCAGAACCTTTAGAACCTTTAGAACCGAGGCTCAACAACATCCTTTCTCCCTCTGCTTTGACCACTAGGTGGCGTCTGTGTCACATCAGTGAGTTTCCTGCAGAAAAGTGCAGTTTGCTCCTTGTCCTTTACAAAATAAAAATAATGCTTTCCTTTTCACATTGTCCCTGAGTCCTCTTGCATTCAGAGAAATAAAAGACAGATTTGTTTTAAGCATCAGCAACGCTGTTTGAACAATAACAGCTTAAGAAAATATCAGAACACACCAAAAAACAGCTGTTTGGAAAAAGTAAAGCTAATAACTTTTTTCCTATTTTAGGTAGAAAAGGAATAGGGTGTATATCCCTCTAGTTTCTAAACAAAAACAAATGACAGCCTTATTGTAAAACTATCTTCAGCAGCATGTTTAGAAAACACCTTTAAATCTTTTAGTCCTTGGCATAAATGGGTCGCCCGTTTATGGATCCTAACGGGCCGTGGTAGAAGGCCCGGTCCCCTGCCTTCCTCGCCTGAAGAATCTGGGGCCACAGTTTCTCTCTCCAGCCGCTCCTCCTTCATCAGATCTTCTGGAAAACGGACACCAGTGGACTCCCAAAGCGGAGACGTTTTAGTCATTTTCCTTTTGCCGTCTCTATGCTGCCGTTTGGTAAACTGTAGAATAATCTGGCGGGTTGGCTTCTCCTCCTTCTTCCCCAGCCCATGAACCGTATCAACGTATTCATCCATCCTCTCAGCCCATTCTGCAACAATCTTCCCCAGGAGGTGAACCACGTCCTGCTGAATGTTTTCCCCCATCGTCTCCTTCATCCCTCTGATCCTCAGCTTCCATCTTGGTTCAGAACCATCCAGTTCTCTCCAGTTAACTTGGAGCTCATTGACTTCCTTTGGTAGAACTGACACCTCCGACTCCATAACAGCCATCTTCTCCTTACAATCTTTCACTTCAGCAGCATTAAACTCTAGAGCCTTGGCCAGACTACTGATCATGACCGTGTTTTGGCTCAGCTTTGTCTTCATGTCGGCCATCTTTTCATCCTGAGGGTCAAATCTCAGGTGGAAAGCTTGAATGGCTTCCAGTAGATTCTCCATTGTTGTGTTTTGTCTCGTTATTTTGTGAGCATGAGCTCCTTGGAAGGAGTTTGAATCAATTGTGCCGTATGGTGGAGAACACGATTCCCTCCTCCGCCTCTTCCAGTCTCCATGTCTGATGCATAGTCATGGTCCTTGTAGCTGAGCTTTTCTCTTTCTTTGTGTCTTCTTCTGGGCTTTGGCTCTTTTCTTGCTTTCTTTGTACCTAAGTCATGATCAGGTTAGTAAAACTTAGGTTTAGCAGAGGTGAAGAAAGTCAGACGACATTAACTAGAGGCACATTCCACAGCAGCTCTAACAAACCCTTCTGTCCAGGCGGCCATCTTGTCTCTGTCTCTGTTAGCAGACTTTCAGACTTCCAGCAGCTCATTATCTGGGTCAGGTGTTCAGCTGCAGGGAGGAGACGGGAGTGTCTGGACGCTGCTGCAGGAACAACTGAGACAGTTTGGCCAGATGTCAACGGCTCAGTTTATATAGATTCTTTAAATCTGGATCTTTAAATAGTTCATTTTTGATTGATTATATCAAGACATCAATTATTTCTTCTTTCTTTCACAATTTCTTCTCAGCTTTTGTGGTTTTTTTTGGCAGAATTGGGACATTTAGTCAAAACCAGTTCTAGTTGGAGACACCTTTGGTTCTAAACTTGTTCTGGGAGCACAGACTGCCTCTCTAATCTTTTTGGGTTCTTGCTGACCTGAAGAACAGTTCTGGACCTCATGGAGGAGTCCACTCCGTGTCTCCAGAACCGCTTCTCTTCCACTGACTGGGATGGTTTTAAACATCTCACTGTGGATCTTGGTGAAGGGACAGAAACCGGATCTGCAGACGTCTGGTTCTGTGAGGAGATGGTCTTCCTCCAGGAATCCATCCTCACTTCTCCAGATAATGAAGTTTGGCTCACCAAACGGGTCAGAACCACAATGACCAGAGAAATCTCTGTTTCATCCAGGAGGACATGACGCTCTACAGGGAACTGTGGAAATGGGCCAAAAGGAGCTTCACCTTCCAAAGTCCAGATATGAGGACAAAGCTGAGTGTTTGCTGAACACCAACAGGTCCGGTTCTGGATGGGATGGTGTGAAGAACATGATGGAGATGCAGCCAAAGAACCAGAACCACTCCTTGAATGGGAGAATCAATCTGGACCTTTCTAACGTCTTCAATGTTCAATGAATCATTTTAATGTTCATTATTCTGATGAGGAGATGTTTGTTTTCCTAAACTTTGATTTGGACCCTGAACAGAACCGGTCCATTAATAAGTGTATAGAGTTGGAACCTTTCCAAGGAGTCAAAGAAAGGAAAAGTCCTGGTCCAGATGGGACCCGAGGAAATGTGTGGAAAATGGTTCTTTGTAGCTAGCAGACATTTTTAGTTGGACCTTTCAGTCGGCTTTGCAGCAGAACCTGGTCCAGTTCAGAAGAAGAAGAAATCTTTATTTGAAGTTACAATTTTACATCACAATGAAATCTGTCTTCTGCATTTAACCATCCCTTAGGGAGCAGCGGGCAGCTTCTCCAGAACCCAGGGAACAATCGGGGGTTAAGGGTATTGCTCAGGTTTGCTCCAGGTTCTAGCAGCCTTATCAGAACCAAGAGTTCTGCTCTAACTACTGGGCCACCACTCCCCCTCAGTAATTGTTCCCTGAGCTAAGATCTAAAGCTCAGAGACACTCGCTGTCTTCAGTCCAGAACCTCTCACCTCTCTGGTTCTGAAGGCATTAGAAAAGCTGCTGAAGGAGGACCTGATGGAACCGGGTCAGGACAGTTTGGACCTCCTGCAGTTTGCTTCCAGGACGGGTCGAGGACTGGATGGTGAGACAGGGACACTTTGAAAGCTGCTCTGAAACATCTGGAGGAAGCAGAGGACCTTGTTGGTTCCCTTTTTATGGACTTCTCTTCTGCTTTTAATCCCATCCAGCTCCACATTTTAGCAGACAGCTTCCAGAACCTCTAGAACTTGGACTCTGTTCTGATCTGGTGGCTGATGGACTTTTTAACTCTGAGACTTTTTAACAGTGGTTTCTCCTCTGTTCTTTGTTTTCTACACTAATGATGGTCAAAGCCATGGCAGAGGCTGCTACATTATTGGACCTGCAGGAGGTTCTGTCCTTGTGTCCGTTCCCAGCAGTGATCCATCAGAACCGGGTCTCCTGGTGGAGGAAGGTGTCAGATGGAGCAGTTCCTCCTTTTTAAACATCAATGTGGTGAAAACTAAAGAGCTGTGAGTGATGTGAGGAAGAAGCCGACTGTCCTCCTCTGTTTTCAGGAAGAATGCGTCTGTTGAAGGAGTGAAGCTGGAGAAACACCTCTGGACCCAGACGGACAGAACCTCTGAAGCCCACATTGGTGCTGTGTGCAGAAAGCAGCGTGCACACAAAGCATCAAGCAGAAGCTGCAGCACTCTGACTGGGAGCTGCCTTGTTTTAATGTGGACCTGATCTGAATGAATCTGCTGGAAGGTTTTCTCTGAGCTGCCGGCACGGCTCACTTCCTGTTAAACACCAGAACCAGCTGCAGGCTGAAGATGTGCAGCTAAACTACTGGATCATTCAGGACGCAGCTACACACTGCCACCATGGAGAAGCAGCCGCTTCCAGCAGCTCTCAGCGTTCTGCAGGAGAACCAGCAGATGAAGCTGGTGTTTAGTGACTGTTGTTTTCTGTCCTGATGTCTTCCTGGCAGCTGCAAACCAAACTGCTCCTTGAAGAGAAGAAAGAAACTTTGAACCTTGAAGCTTCCAGGAACTCCACTGCTGCTCCTGCTGCTGCCCCGCCCTCCTACCTGTCCCACCTCCATCACAGCTGAAGCTCCGCCTCCTTCCAGGTAGCAGCTCACCTGTGTCTCAGTGGTTCACATCTTGTTCTTCAGCACTTTGGACCGTCTGAACAAACTGTAAGTTTGCTTTGTTTCCTACCAGAACTTTGTCTTGAGGAACTTTCCTCTTTGTTTCTGCTCTCTGATGTCTGGAGAACATGTTCACTTCTGATTTCAGCACAAAGTTTCATCTCTGCTGTCTGAAGACTAATCTACAGGATTATTAGATTATTGATGAACTGGAACCAAACAACATGATGAACAGCTGATGTTCAGATGTGATGTTTAGATGAGCAGAACTCTGTCGACCCAATCAGAGCTTCACGGCTCCAGATGATCCGTCTAAAATCTAAATATCTGGGAGCTTAAAGACAGGAACGTCCTTCATGTTGAGTTAAAACCACCTTTTAACCTCCAACCAGAAACTCTGGACTCTGAGAAAAACATGTGATCTAAAGGTTCTGCTGCTGTTCTGCTAAAGTTACAAAGGTCCACTTGAAACCTGAACCGTCTCTTTAGAGGTTCTGCAGCTCGTTAAACTTTGTGGATCGTCTTAAAATGTGTTTCTGTCCCTTTAAGAACGATGGTTGGTTTGATAAATTCAGAGTGACTGAAGCAGAACTTCTGAGGTTCTGGTTCTGATATTTCTCCAGCCTGTTGTTTATGGCAGCTGTAAAATATCTGCTGTTCAGAGAGCAGATTGAAGAACAGCTGAAGACCTGAAGGTGGGTCCAATCAGACCAGGAAATGTTAACAGCTTTAAAGTTTTCATCATCAATATTTTAGATTTGAATTCATTAAAAGTCAGATGATCCAAAAGTTTAACATTGATCTAATAAATCTATCAATAAAACAATAATATTTGCAGTAATCAGACTTAAAGGTTGATTTGCTGCTAAAAGTGATCAGTCTGTTGTTCCACAGTGTTTGACCCATGAGGGACAATTATTAGTTAGTATTTTATTTCCTAAATGAAGAGTCTGAGGAGTTTAAGAACTTGTTGGGAACATTGTTTTCCTTAAATTCATGTTTCAAACTAAAGTTTCATTAAACAAAGATCTTTGTTCATGAAACCACAGAGAATCTGGAGCTCAAACTGGTTCTGATCCAGTTAATATTAATGGTTCTGGTCCAGTTTCAGGTCCAAGGCTCTGATGTCCACCTTCTTAAACTCTGTCACCAGCTGGGATCTTCTGATGCTTTGATTTCTGCATAAAAACTAAAAGAAGTGAGTTTGCTTTTTAATGCTGTTAGTGACACAGGAAGGGATCAGCATGGAGAAATGGACCTGGAGAGGCCTGCTGCTTCACACTGAACTACCCGACCAGATCTAGTGGGTCGGTTCTGAAGCAGAGGCTGAGGCATGGTCTCATATCTGCTCTACAGCTCAACATGTTCTGGTCCTCCTTCTAGCAGAACTCTGAGAACCTGTTGATCCAAAGTTCTGAACTTCAGCTCCAGCTGATGAAGCAGAGGAGTCTGAGCTGGTGTCAACAGGAAGTAGTTCCCTTTTCTTGGTGCTGAGAGATCTTCCTGATGCTTTGGACCCAACGGTACCAGTCATGTGGACCATGGAGCTGCTGTTTATTAACACAGAAGCATCATCAGCTTTGGGACTGAGTTTAATCTGCTGTTAGAAAAACTGTGATATTACTGAGTTCTGATCATTTTAATGAGCAGAGAGAGAAACTGTGGCTAAAATCAATGATTCTGGAGGAACCGGGTCTCCTGGCTGAATGTTGCAGCTTATTTTAAACCCAGAAGTCCTTCCAGGAGTCCGGGATGCTGCTCTAGAACTATCTGGATAAAACATCCTGATTAAATGACTAAAGTTTGGACCAGAACCCAAGAAATGAAGCAGTTCATCTAGAAGTGAATGTTGACCAGTGATGAATGGCTGAATGTAGAAATGAGTGAACAGCAGCAGAGCATCAGAACCAGTTAGTTCACTGTACTGGATCATAGCTACTAGAACCTGCTGTGGTTCTGGATGTTTGGACCTTTAACAAAGGCTGACAGAAGTCCATCTACCATCTGTGGTAAACCCTGATTTAGTCTGTTTTCATCCTCATGTGCAGCTAGTTTCTAGTCTGAACATCAGAGACGGATCCAGGTCCAATCATCTGGTTCCACTTTATCTCTGTTGGACTTTGGGATTAAAAGCTGCTGACGCCTCAGAACCGAGTTCAGTGAAATAAACCATTTACTGCTCTTCCTATCTGATCCACTCTGGTTATTGTGACCTTTGACCTTTATGATCCTGCTTCAGGTGTCTCACTTTTTGCCTCCATTGTTTCAACCTCATGTTGTTTTTCTCCTGCTGCTCACAGGTCCAATAAAGCCCGGACTTCACTGTGGCTCCACTTCTCTGGCTCTGGCTCCATTTTGGTAAATGTGAGCAAATCTTCTTCTTCAGCACCAGCAGCTGATGTTTACACTGTGAATGTATTTTATATGGGGGGTGTGCCGGGTCAGAGTCCATCTGGTTCTAACAACCAATCAGTTTGCTGCTGACTCGACAGATTACAGCTCCTTAGATCACTCAGGAGGTCCAACAGTCAAAGGTCCGGTTTATTAATAGTCACATTAAAACCAGTAAAAGTGGGTCTGAGTCCTCTAGAGTTTAACCAAGCAAGGGAACCAAATATTCCACTGAATAAATTAAAATAAATAGGAATAAATTTATAAATAAAAACACATGAACATGTCAGATGTGTCAACATAATCTGATCAAGAAAAAACTTAAATGTTTATCAGAGATCTGAATGTTTCTACGTCTGAGTGGAGCAGATATGGAGATCTAAGCTTTTCTAGAGATTTGGAGCAGGAATCAAACTCTGGTCTCCCATTAAAGTCAGACACAACAGCTTCCTGCTGCTTCCTGTGAGTCCTTTCAAAATAAAATGACATCAGTGTTAAAATGTGTTTGATTCAGTCAGATTATTAAATAGTTCAGCTTTGATGCAGCAGATAATCCACTTGTAGAGTTTGATGATTGTGAAATAAAATAGTTGCTGATGTTCAGTCAGAGTGAATCAGTGTCAGTGGATGAAATGTTGCTCCATGGCTCCATCTAGTGGACTGATAGTAGAAGTACAGCAGCTGATGGCAGCTTCCTCTGCCTCTCACTGCTGTCTGACTGCATTCAACTGACACTGATATGAAGCAGAGAAGAAGAGCCAATCAGAGGAGGAGCAGCTGATCTTTTTCCAGCACTAATGATGTAAAGGATGATCAGAGTTGATGTGCAGATGAATGATTTGTGTTTCCTCTGCAGGTGAAGGTAGAAAGTGTGTGTGAGCTGATGTGGATGTGAATTCAGCAGCATGGATCAGTGTGAGGACAGAGAGGAGGGAGTCCCTCCCTCTAAAACCACTCTGTGTGGGGAAGCTGAGAGCCAGAGCCACGCTCAGAGGTGAGATCAGCATCTCTAAGTGTCCAGAGCCCTTTTCACACAGCGTTCTCAACCAGGGTCCGAAATTAACACTCGCCAGTCGCCAAATGCGAGTAAATTTCCCGTTTGGCGAGTGAATTTCAGAGGGCTAGCTGCCACATGGCGAGTAAATGTTTGTACCAAATAAAATAAAAATAACATAAAAATAACGAAACCCATATGATCCGTTCACAGCTCTGTCCATCCAGAGCTCAGTCTAGACCCGCCTTCTGCGGTGCTGGTTCAGCTTCTTTCACATTCAGAACCAGTCATGGCTGAACGCTGGATCAGAAAACAGATCTGCTAACCAGATACAGTCTAAAACGTCAATTAGTCTGTTTATAAATTTCGTTCTTATTTATTCTGTTTTTTTTTTAACTACCTGCGCTGCGGCTCTTCACCGCTCTTACTGCGCCTCCCCCGCCCCCTCTCGGAGCAAGGTGCTTTTATCAGCAGCCAGCCTTCAAAACGTGAATCGCTACGTTTAATGTCCTTCCACTCGTACCAAAATGTCCCAATTAAAGTCAGAGTCGATAACTGTTTTTCATGCTCTTTTGTTTTTAACGACACAGAACCAGCGGTGCTTCAGTGGGCGTGGTGCGTTGCGCTTGAATTCAGGTGCGCAAAATTACGTTACATGTAACCTGTAACATCGGGGGCGCAGCGCACGAGGGTAAAATCCATAGACATAATATAAGAGTAGACGCGTCATTGGGCGGGTTCTGCCTGTGCTGCGATGCGTCAGAGCGTCCGCCATCTTAAATGTGGCAAATCTGCAGTTACTCAGTCACTTAAACAGTATCAGAGGGACTTTAATCTCTGAATATACTTTGTATTCGTAGTATTTTTTTTGTAATATTACAAGTTTATTTTCGTATCCCTTTAGCTTCATTCTCCTGAATTTATTCTCCTAAAGAATAAAAATATTTAAAATAATCTAACCTGGCCCTATTACTCCAGGAGTGAAATAATTCTGCAAACTGTGATTATTCTGGAAATGTTCCCCCTTAATTCTCACAATATGATGTTTTTATCATAACATTATCACTTTTGTGTTTGTTTGTTTATTTTTACTTTCTTGACCTAGGACTTTTTTTTCCTCATATTATTATTTTTACCTCTTTAATACCCACCCAAAAAGTCTGTTCCTAAAGGTTCACGTGTGACACGGTTTTATGAAATAATTAAGACCACAATGTTTAGATTTAACAAATTGATCATATTCATAACACATTCACACACACGCGCACACACACACACACATATATATATATATATATATATATATATATATATATATATATATATATATATATATATATATATATATATATATATATATATATATATATGTGTGTGTGTGTGTGTGTGTGTGTATATATATTTATTGCAGCACAGGAATGAGGCATCTTCTCTGATCCACGTTCACAATAACAGAACTCAACTTTTTTCTGCCACATACAATATGGCGGTGACGTTGACGTGCGAACCTGCGCCCTATGACGCGTCTACGTATATGATGTCTATGGTAAAATCCAGCAGCGAGATCAGCGTAAAGACGCAGCGTGAACCCTGAGTGCTTTAAGTGTTGCAGCTGAGGGGAAAATTTTGAACCATACACAGGGGCGGTTCTGAACAGGGGCCAACAGGGGCCTATGCCCATGTAGAACTGTTCCTGGCCCCTGTTATGGCCCCTGTACTAAAAACATGATGTTAAATTTCTTAGGATGATAAAATGCTGACAAAGATAACGTGACTGACTGGTCATTTGGATCAGTTGTATTTTTTTTTTTTTGTTTATGTTTTTACCCAATAATAAAATAACAAAATAATTAAAAAAATATAAAAAAAATAACAATTAAAATTAAGCTGTTTCACGTTAAGATCCCGCTGTATTGAGAAAAGATCAGGGGTCTGCAACCTGCAGTTCCAGAGCCACAATTGGCTCTTTGGCTTACTTATTATTTTAAACAATGAAATGTTGACCTGTTAAGTTCCCCCCCCCCCCCCCCAATCTTTTGTTCTGTGCCCCTGTGAAAAATACTGGCCCCCCCCTGCCCCCCCCCCCCCCCCCCCCCCCTGCTAAATTTGGCCTAGAACCCCCACTGACCGTACAGGCTTGATGAAACTCTGCCTCATTCACTAATAAGACCAACATGGATAGAATAATGATAATCTGTAGTGTTTTTTAATCGCCTGGATGTGAATCTGATAATTCATATTGTGTCTTTTATAATCAACTACAATATTTTCTTTTTTTTAAGTCAGGAAACAAAGGTTTCTCTTCCAGGGTCCAGTCAGCCACGACCCCAACCACACCCCCCATAATTAACATAATCTCACTCTTAATTTTTATAAAAGTTGAGGTCTGGTCAGGATTAATATTTTGGCCGGTAAAAAATATGCCTGGCCGGTTGATTTTTACATCTACCGGCCAACTTGGCCGGTGAATAACAAAGTTAATTTCGGACACTGTTCTCACTATATCAGGCCAGAAGAGACCAAGTGGTCCTGAAGCTGCTGCTGTTCCTCTTTGCTGCTTCATCCAGACTGAACAGAGCAGCTCAGCATGGTACCAGTGGGTTCTGACAAACAGCAAGTCAGTGTTGCACAACCAGCTGAGTGACACCAGCCTGTTGCTTAGAGCTCTGGGTTCCAGCAGGACACATCTGGAAAAACTCACCAACTTCCAGAACATTTCCTGGATCTTGATGACCAACATGTGTTCAACATTATTTATCCTAGAAAGAAGGACGGCTGATCAGACATTTATGGAAGAATCTTTACATTTATTTTCTAAACACGACCCAGATCAACAGAACCTGATGGTCCATCTACTGATTGACTCTCTTTCAACAGTCCAGTTTTTCACTCAAATCAGGATGAATTTCTATTATATGAATATATGAAGCTGACAACTCATCACATCATGATTTTAATCAGTGATTCTGGTTAAAATGGAGAAAACTGTCAGTTCTGACTAGTGGGCATCAGCTGCTTCACTTCATTATTGATCAGGCGTCTAGAACAACCTCTATTCTGGACTCAGCAGTGGATCAGCTTTGGTTCCACCTCAGTACGTTACAAACACAACACCAAGACTTAATGAAGCTCCATCAGAACCTCCTTGATGGTCCCAGTGAAAAGGACTCAGGATTCTTCTCCATGTCAGAGCTCAACACTAATATCACCAAACTGTCCTCTCAGTCATTTCTAACCAACATGTTTGTCTCAGAAACAGCTCTTTCTGCTCTAGAAACAAGGCTGGACTTTATTCAGGAGGATCAATGATCAGGAACATGATGGAGGATTGGATTGGTTCTGATGGGAACCATTTAGAACATCAAGTTTATGATCTGGTTCTGTTGTGTCTCACAGCTCTTTATTTAATGATCAGTCGTATTTGAAAAAAAAAAACATTTAAATCTCCAAATGTGTTAACATACTTTTTTTTCTCACTGCAGTGTTAAGACACTGATACGTAAATTTCAACAACACCCAGAACCAGAACCCAGCTGTGTGTCCTTTAAGAGCGACAGGTCAAATAATCGTTATATTGACTTCAGATCTTCTGGACCTGCGTCCTCAGAGAGGTGAGCTGTATCTAACTGCTGTAACTGCTGCTTCTTCTGAATCTGTAGATGTTCCCATCCAGGAAGCTTTAACAGTTTATTTAAACTTTATCTAAAAGTCTGGACTAGTGTTGAGTTCCATGTTTTATAGACCTGCTGGTGAGGCCTTGTTGGAGCTCAGATTCACATGAGATCCTTCCTGCATGCAGCCAATCACCTCATGGAAGAAGCTCCAGTTATACCAGCATTTATATTTCCTTTGGAATTAAGAATGTATTTTCATTAAAAGTTATAAATAAATGTAAGCAGTAAACATACATTACAGTGATTGTTATTTTCACACAATAAGTGATTAAAAATTAATCCTTAATCTGAAATGTCCCATTAAACGTGTCAAGCACAGATTTATTTGTAGAAGCTGTGAAGCTGACAGTAATTCTACATGTTACAGTTTCTGCTGTTTGCTGGTTTGAAGTTAACATTAAAGCATAATCCTGATAATAAAGTTATACCTCCAGCTATTTTACACATTAGAATCTAACTTTACACATTTAGCATGTAAAGCTGGTTATTATTCTCAGACATTCATCAGCCTAAGACAAAAGCACAGATTCTCCTCCAGACTCCCAGTGGTAGCTGGGAAGCCTTCACACAAACACCAATGAGAGCCACTACCACTATATTTATAAATGAATGTTAAATTAGACGTAACTAAATAGATCCAGACCTAGTATGGATAAAGGATGATTTTAGGATATATCTGCCTGCACATTACTAAAAACTGTTTAAAACCACATTAGAAGTCAAAGGGGCAAAGTCTAGGTGTCTCTCATGTAATTTGGCCAGATTGAAAAACTAGACACACTCTCCACTAGACAAAGGCTTCTCCACCCATCTAAATAGAAATCAGATGTTCTAACCATATTCATGACCACAGGTGTATAAATTCAAACATCAGGTATGCAGACTGTTTCTACAAGCTTCTTCTTATGATTTTCAGTAAAAGTTTTAAAGACAAAAAATATGGCAGCCTCCATTGAAGCAGTAAATGGGTTAGGAAAACCAGTAAAGAAATATTATATACACTTTCTGAAAGGATAATATGAAAATATGAAGTATTGTTCTGCTACAAATGTCATCAAAGTGTAATGAAGTGTCTTTAAATGTTGCATTTCCCTTTATAAGTACGGAGGATGGGTTGATGGGGCATTCCTCAAATGACGTCAACTTACTAAATGTAGAACAGGCAGTGTGTCTGATTCACGGCCATGTTGTGGTCAGACAAGCTGTGTAGAGGTGAAGCAGACAGCTCTGTCCTGAATATTGCATCAGCAAATATAAATGTAACAATGAAACTCTGCTGCTTTGCTGTCTGCTGGAGTGACTCTCCATGTTACCATGGTGACCATATGACAGGAGTTTGTTTCATTCCCTTTACTAAACCCTGAAAGAACGCAGAGAAATGGTATTGTTGGATAATAATATGTAAACTGGGGGGGCTTTACAGTTCAGCTGTAACTTTGTTCAGTGTTTATTTGATCACAAAGGATGTTTTATATGCGGTGATGTGCAGTCAGGGGAGGCAAGTGAGGCCAGGCCTCACCTGTCATCATGGAAAGAAAAAAAATATATAATAATGATAACATAATATATATTGTGATTCACTCAGTCATTTGTAATAAAAGTTCTTTTTTTATCTAATTTCCTTATTTTTTATCATATTCTCTTTAAAATCGCAGACTTTTCGCTATTTTCATGTAAATCCTTGGTGGCGCTTGATAGTGAAGCCGGTAATCCCTCCATCCCATGTTATCTGCGCTGGCTTCCATTCTGTGAATGCATCTTCCTGTCTCTAGATCATAAATTTAATTGTTCAAACAGTTATGAACTGATTTTCCACAATTTAATGTATGCGGATTACGAATTTTGTTTTGGTCATCAAACTGTGTGCAGATAACATGTTTTCGTGCTGCTGGGCGATCATAAACAGCAAATAGCTGGTTGTAGGTGAGGCCGGCAGTTCCTTGGCCACTAGGCAGGGGGCGCTCAAGGAGCACCGCTCCTGATCCCAAAACTGTAGAGTGACAGCAAGTTATGGATGTATTATTAGCGAGTTTTGTTAAACAAGTAAAGCACTAAAAAGACTCCAAACATACAGCTGGAACAGGACTGATGAAGGAAGGCTTTCCTCCCTGGCAGTGAGCTCCACTGAGACTGAGAGACTTTTAAAACTGAAGAAGATAAAGAGAACTTTTACCGGAAAATGAAGATATTTTTGTTCAGAAAGAGCGGCGCATGGACTTAATTTATAAGTAGAAGTAAGGCAGCGATAATTATTCATGTTTTGTCTTTGTAATGAAATGTGCGTAATGTGTGTTATAGTTTTTAAATGTGTTACAAATGCAGAAATCCATCATAACTCATAAACTGTTTTCAATCAAAAGACAAATATCCATCCATCCATCCATTTTCCGAACCGCTTTATCCCTCATGGGGTCGCGGGGGGTGCTGGTGCCTATCTCCAGCGTTCACTGGGCGAGAGGCAGGGTACACCCTTGACAGGTCGCCAGTCTGTCGCAAATAATTTAGTTTTATTTATTTTTTCATCAAAGAATCAATATTTTTCCATGTTTCTTGGTGAATTGATTTGGCTCAATTAGTCTCCTTCAGCACTTTGCAACGAGTCTACTCTGTAGAGTTTATATATTAGTAAATCTGACTGATGACGTCAGTGCTTCACCAGCTATAAACCCTACCGCACGTCACTGTTTATATGATCCATTCATGTTGGTTTATCTAGCAATAAAAATACAGGAACAACCAGAAAGCTGTGATGGACACAGGAAGGAGGATTCATGGTTTCAGCAGAGAGACACGCAACAATCTAATAACACAAAGCAAATATTGTTTTTGTGAAACATCTGCAAATGACCACAGAGCCGTTTACTTTCTGAGAAGAGGTTATTGTGAGATCATCAAGTTTAAAAAGAGGAGATTATCCATTAGCCAAACATCCTCGGTCTGTTCAAACAACCCTGTACTGATGTGTTAAATCTTCAGTTTTAACCACTAACTTAATGATAATGTAACGACCCTCTTCTTTTCTCAGCTAACAAAAATAAAACATCTCTATTTTCACGTGTAAATATTTGGAAATGAGACGGAGTGGACTGGGTTGGCTCTCCCTGCTGCATGCTCCCGACACGGGGGACAGAGATTCTGTTGGGGATAAAGGCCGGTTCACACTGCAGGAATTTTAGCCTGATTTATGACCTGCTAGTCCCTTCAGAGAGACGCTGATTATCAACGTGTCTCTTAAAATAATCTTAAGAGAATATCCTGCCATGTGTGGTGTGTTCAGAGCGATCAGTCCGCTCAGCAGGACATCAGGACCGCTCAGACCTCAAGATTTCCCGTCTGACATCTGAATGATCTTCAGCTAAACCTTTAAAACATTCATTAAATAATACATAGAAGAGAGAAAACAGGGTTAAATCTTGGAAGGAGACCAGCAGAGAGATGAATTCCTTTACATCTCTTTCCTGTTCTGAGATCCACTCTGCTGCTGCTGCTGCTGTACTTTTTATCATCTCAAAAAGCGAGGGGCCCTAGTTTCATTGCAGAACTTAAGGAAGGGGGAAACATACTTTAGTGTGACCTTTGACATTGTAAACTAGCAGTTTCAGGTATGCAGAACCACCTTAACAGTTAATCATTCAGTCCTCAGGAAAAGGAGTAACCACAGATGGCTGGGTGTAAGCCACAGGTAAGACGGTGCTCACAAATTTATGGTGAGGCTGTTTCTTGCCCCAGACCTCCCTCTGTAACATAGGAGAGATATCAGTCCTCTGAAAAACACTCTGATGTCTGAATAAACCCAGACCTTAAAACCTCAGTAGTAATGAGTAAATACATGATAAATGCAATAAACGTAAAACATGTAGCGAATAATAAAAATAACTATAACAGCTTGTCGTCTGACCGGACACCTCACACTGTGTGACCAAACATGTTTTATGTAGGATTTTTATCGTTACGTGTGGTTTCTAATCAGCAGACTATTTTAAAATCCTGCTGTGTGAGACCCAGGACACGCTGGAGGGACTATGTCTCTCTGCTGGGCCTCCCTACTGAAGCTGCTACCCCGCGACCCGACCCCGGATAAGAGGATGGATGGATGGATGGATGGATGGATGGATGGATGGATGGACGGACGGACGGATGGATGGGAAACTGGAGTTGATTTCTGGGGTGGAGCTAATCAGACTTATTTGACTGCTTTGAGCAGCCGACACACAGTAGAACATGTGACACTGAAACCTTCGACAGAATAAAGATTGTGTACCTTCGCTGAATGAAGATTATAATTATCATGCATACTTTTCCCTAGAGGTGTCATCAAAATGGAGGATCAATGATCAGGAACATGATGGGGGATTGGATCGGTTCTGATGGGAACCATTTAGAATATCAAGTTAGGATCTGGTTCTATTGTTTCTCACAGCTCGTTGTTTAATAATCAGTCATATTTAAAATGTATTTAAGTAAAATTCTACTAAATGTGTTGTAATAAGTTTTTTCTGACAGGATTCCTAAGAGATGGCCACGTAAACATCCACCAGAACCAGAACCCAGCTGTGTGTCCTTTAAGAGCGACTGGTCAATGGGTAAACCTGTTAACTTCAAATCTTCAGGACCTTCATCCTCAGAGAGGTGAGCTGTATCTAACTGCTGTAACTGTGGAAACTGAGTCAGTCTGAAATGTTTTTATTCCAACATGTGTTTAACGTGAGCTCAGCTCTTTTTCCCACATTTCTATGTTCATATGTGAAGCGGTGTGTGTTGGATGTTCTCCAGAACCACAGCAGTGAAAGTGGAAAGAATGGATGTTGTTGGAGGCGTCCTGGATGCTGCTACATCATGTTTAACAGCTCTGATCTGTTTGCTTTTGGGCCTCATTGATTAGTCGCCATCATTAAACACTTTTCTCTGCTTAAAGTCAAAGATTTAGTTTGGACTGGAGCTCACTCTGATTGGTTCTGTTCCATGTTAATGAGCTAACTGGACTCTTTAGTCCCTCTCCCATATTCATAGTGATTGAATCAAATCCAACATGGAACCAACTGGACTTTCTTTCTTTGTTCCTGAACCATTTTGTCATCGTATCTGGAAGTCTTCCTCAGTTATAGTGACTGAAGAGTTTCAGTTCTTCTCAGCTGGAGCTGGAACAATCACTGGGATCAGAACCAGAGACTTGGTGTTGTTCCCTCACAGGAGTTTAGAGCTGCAGCTGTTCTTCAGCTCTTAAATATCTCAATGGATTTATTACATTTCAGTTGAGCTTCAGACAAGTTAGCAGAACTGCAGCAACTCATTAAAATGGGTCCAGAAATGCTCTGGTCTAAATGCTTCTCTAGATTTTTCTTCAACAGCTTTATTGTTACTTTGGGAAACTAATAAAATCCATGATTTCACTGCAAGGAATCATGTTGTGATATTTTAGCCAATCACCAGCCCTAGTATGGACCGGTCTCCTCAGTCGGGGTCTGAGGTTCTGGAAATGACCCGTTACATTTCTTTAAGAGCCAAGAACAGAAACCCAGTTCCTCCCAGTGAGCTCTCAGATGTTCCAGTTCTATTTGCAGACAGAGGTTTGATCCGTTATCTCCAGAAATCAGCTGCCCTGTTCTGATGAAAACACCTTCATGTCTTCATGTGTGGAGTGTTGATGCTGATCAGGAGGTTCTGCTGCTTCCTGGCTCCATGTCAGACTAACAGTGGATCACATTTCCACGACCCGCTGGGAAATAGCTGGTAGAGCCAGTCTGACCCATCAAGACTTGGTTCCTGTGTGCGTTGTGAGAGCAGTTCAGCAGGGAAGGAAAGCTTCATCATGTGGTTGGTGGAACCAAGCTGAGCTGAAGTGGACCATCAGAGGTTCTGCTGGTTCTTAGTGGATCAGCAGGAACATTAAACATCTCCAACTACCTGGATCCTCTGGTTCTCTGCTCACATCCAGATGTCCTTCATGGACCTTTACCTTCTGATTGTCTCTGTGTGGACAGATATAATGTGAGCTCACTGGCTTCCAGGGACCTACAGGATCCATTTTAAAATACTCACCATCACATCCAGGACAGAACCTTACATGGACACACAGCCACATATCTCAGACCTCCTCCAGGTCCACACCACCTCAGATCTAGTCATCAGAACCTGCTGGATGTCCCACACACTGTCCTGAAGACCTGTGTGGACAGAACCTTCACCTCCACTGTCTCCAAGCTCTGGGTCACTGTCCCCACCAGCATCAGATCTGCTGACAGTGTGGACAGTTTGAAGTCCCAGTTCAAGGCCCACTTTTTAAAATGTCTACTGGGTGGTCCTGGTCTTCATCCTTTTAGTTCATTCAATTCAATTCAATTTTATTTATATAGCGCTAATTCATGAAACATGTCATCTTGAGGCACTTTACAAAGTCAAAATCAATCATATTATACAGATTGGTCAAAAAAAAAAATTCCTATATAAGGGAACCAGTTGATTGCTTCAATGTCCCGACAAGCAGCATTCACTCCTGGAGAAGCGTAGAGCCACAGGGAGAGTCGTCTGCATTGTCCATGGCTTTGCAGCAATCCCTCATACTGAGCAAGCATGAAGCGACAGTGGAAAGAAAAACTCCCCATTAACGGGAAGGAAAACCTTCAGCAGAACCGGGCTCAGTATAGAGATAGATTAGAGATAGACAACTTTATTTGTCATTTTGTATGCACAAAGTGCGTACAGAACGAAATTTCGTTTGCATACAGCTTGAAAAATCACAGTAAATTGCAGTAAATTTCAGGATAAGGTGCAGCAGTGATTTATGTAAACAATTGAAATGTAAAACAATGTAACAATGTAAACAATGCATGGGAAATAGACAGTGTGCTATTCACGGTATTCAGGAGAGTATTATTAGAACCGTTTAATATACGAATGTGGTACAGAGTCTATTTGTGGCTTCAGCATTTCAGAGTCCATTTTGTAGCTTCATCAGTTCAGCAGCATGAAGCATATGTGCAAATGTGTAAATGTGCAGTTATGCGAGTATGGTGCAGTGTCCATTTTGGGTTTCAGCAGTTCATAGTCCATTTAGTGGCTTCAGCAGTGAACGGTCATCTGCCTCGACCGACTGGGGGTTACAGAAGACAGAGCAGAGATGGGGTTGGAAAAGTAGCGTGGACCGGGCCAATGAACTGAACTTATTTTTTAATAGGTTTGATACTGCGGCCCACCCCCCACGTCACCCCGCTGCTGTTTTGCCTACAAGGCCAGATCCACCCCCCACTCCTCCTCCTCCTGACAGACCCCCTGTCCGCTCCTCACCACATCAATCCACATCCACCGACTCCACCCCGCCCCCCTGCTCACGTCCCCCATGATCTGAGGTCCTCACCCCTCCCCCTGCTGCTGCTACTACAATATCCTTCACACCTGACATGGTGAGAAGACAGCTTACCAGACTGCATTCCGGAAAAGCTGTCCCATGTCACGAAGACCTTTGAGAGGCTAGTCCTGGAGAAGCTAGGGCCCATGGTCAGACCCTTCACTGATCCACTACAGTTCACCTACCAGCCCCACCTAGGAGTTGAGGACAGCATCATCTTCCTGCTGAACAGAGTCTACACTCATCTGGACAAGCCGGCGAGCACTGTGAGAATCATGTTCTTTGATTTCTCCAGTGCCTTCAACACCATCCGTCCGGCTCTACTGGGTGAGAAGATGACGGCGATGCAGGTGGAGGCACCCATCGTGTCCTGGATTGTTGATTACCTGACGGGCAGACCACAGTATGTACACCTACAGAACTGTGTGGTCAGCAGGGTGGTCAGCAACACTGGGGCCCCTCAGGGGACTGTCCTCTCTCCCTTCCTCTTCACCCTCTTCACCTCAGACTTCCACTACTGCACTGAGTCCTGTCACCTTCAGAAGTTTTCTGATGACTCAGCAATAGTTGGCTGCATTGAAGGGGGTGATGAGAGTGAATATAGGTCATTGGTGGGCAACTTTGTCACTTGGAGTGAGCTGAACCATCTGCAGCTCAACGTGACAAAGACTAAGGAGCTAATAGTGGATCTGAGGAGGACAAAAACACCCGTGACCCCTGTTTCCATCCAGGGGGTCCCTGTAGACACTGTGGAGGAGTATAAGTACCTGGGAGTGTACTTTAACAATAAGCTTGACTGGCTCCCTGTATCTCAGAGAATAGACTTTAAAATACTTCTGTTAGTCTATAAATCCCTAAATAGCTTAGCACCTAAATACATCAGAGACTTGTTATCAGTGTATCAACCCTCCAGACCACTAAGGTCTTCTGGCTCCAGTCTACTCTGCAGAACACAAACCAAACACGGAGAAGCAGCATTTAGTTCCTATGCTCCACTGATCTGGAACAAACTTCCAGAAAACTGTAAAAGTGCTGAAAGCCTGAGTTCTTTTAAATCAAGATTAAAAACACATTTGTTTAAATTTGCCTTTGGATGTTCTAGTTAAACTGTTTTACTGTTTTTAATGTTCTTTTTTGCTTCTACATTCTATCCCTACTTCCTTTATTCCTATATTTTAATCATGTAAAGCACTTTGCATTGTCTCTGTACTGAATTGTGCTATATAAATAAATTTGCCTTGCCTTGCCTTGCCTTGCCTTGCCTTACCAGGAACACCGAGGTGGTCTACAAAAAGGGTCAAAGCCGACTCTTCTTCCTGAGGAGGCTGAGGTCCTTTAACATCTGTGGGGCTCTGTTGAGGATGTTTTATGAGTCTGTTGTTGCTGGCACGCTCTTCTTCGCTGTCACATGCTGGGGCAGTGGGCTGTGGGCTGCCGACAACAACAGACTGAACAAACTGATCAGGAGGCCGGGGGATGTTGTGGGGGAGGAGCTGGACAATCTGACGGCAGTGGCAGAGAGGAGGATGCTGTCCAGGCTTCAGTCCATCTTAGACAATGTCTCACACCCTCTCCATGACACACTGACCCAGCAGATGAGCTCTTTTAGCAGAAGGCTCCTCTTACCCAGATGCACCACAGAGCGCCACAGGAAATCATTCCTGCCTGTGGCTATCAATCTCTATAACGCCTCCCTCAGCTATCCTAACCCCCCCCCCCCCTCTGTAACTGTCATTTATGCATTCTCTAAACTGTTCTTGCACAAGTCACCATCACTTCACTGGGATTCCCAAGGGAAGTGATACAAGTATTGTGATATGGTATTACCTTGTATGGAATGTTGTAAATATATATATAACAATGTGTGTATTCTGGAGCATGTAACAAAAGTAATTTCCCCCTGGGATCATTAAAGTATGACTGAGTCTGAGTTTCCAGAGTTTCATTTTTTCATCTCAGGAATATCGGCAAAATTAGAAACATTCTGTGCAATTTTAGCTTCCCTTCATTGGCTTCCTGTTAAATCAAGAATAGAATTTAAAATTCTTCTTCTAACGTATAAAGCCCTTAATAATCAAGCTCCATCATATATCACAGCTCTGATTACCCCGTATGTTCCTAACAGAGCACTTCGCTCTCAGACTGCAGGTCTGCTGGTGGTTCCTAGAGTCTCTAAAAGTAGAATGGGAGGCAGATCCTTTAGCTATCAGGCTCCTCACCAACTCCCAGTTTTGGTCCGTGAGGCAGACACCCCGTCTACTTTTAAGACTAATCTTAAAACTTTCCTTTTTGACAAAGCTTATAGTTAGAGTGGCTCATGTTACCCTGAGCTACCTTTATAGTTATGTTGCTATAGGCTTAGGCTACTGGAGGACATCAGGGCCTATTTTTCTCGCTCTACTGAGTTCTACTGTTCTCCAGTCTACTGTTCTCCAGTTTTGCATTGCATTACATTGAAATGACTGTTGTCATTTCAGCTTTTAACTTTTTGCTCTCTCTCTTTTTTCTTCATAGTAGGTACACCTGGTCTGACGTTTTCTTAACTGTGACATCATCCAGGGAAGACAGATCACCCGCTATTACCATCTAATGTAGAACAGATTACTGGATCAATGTGAGCTTCTGTGCTTTTTTGTCTCTCTTGTTGTGTCTCTGCTCTGTCTTCTGTAACCCCCAGTCGGTCGAGGCAGATGACCGTTCATACTGAGCCCGGTTCTGCTGGAGGTTTTTCCTTCCCGTTAATGGGGAGTTTTTCTTTCCACTGAGGCTTCATGCTTGCTCAGTATGAGGGATTGCTGCAAAGCCATGGACAACGCAGACGACTCTCCCTGTAGCTCTATGCTTCTCCAGGAGTGAATGCTGCGTGTCAGGACTTTGAAGCAATCAACTGGTTCCCTTATATAGGACATTTTTGACCAATCTGTATAATACGATTGATTTTGACTTTGTAAAGTGCCTCGATATAACATGTTTCATGAATTAGCGCTATATAAATAAAATTGAATTGAATTAACATGAACAAACTGGAATCTGTCCGACAGATAAGATTTAAACCAGCCTAATGCTTTCCCCTTAATCCCTACAGTATGCTCAAGTCTTTGTAGGAGAATATTGTGATCAACTGTATCAAATGCAGCACTGAGATCTAACAGGACATGTACAGACACAAGTCCATTATCTGAGGCCATGAGAATATCATTAGTGACCTTCACCAGAGCTGTTTCAGTGCTATGATGAGCTCTGAAGCCTGACTGAAACTCCTCAAGTAGGTCATTACTTTGTAAATGTTCACATAGTTGATTAGCAACTACTTTCTCAAGAATTTTAGATAAGAAAAGAAGATTAGATATAGGTCTGTAATTTATTAACTCATCTTGATCAAGAGATGGTTTCTTAAGTAAAGGTTTAATAACAGCTACTTTAAAAACCTGTGGTACATATCCATTTACTAAGGATAGATTAATCATGTCTAAAATAGCGCCACTGATCAAAGGGAATATCTCTTTAAACAACTTGGTTGGGATTGGGTCTAACATACAGGTAGAAGGTTTAGATAAAGCTAAAATTTTAGATAGCTCAGAAAGCTCTACTGCTTTTAAACAGTTCAGACACTGTGCAGGTTCTAAAGATTTCTCCAACACTGCCTCACTTACTGAGGACAAGGCAATCATGTTTGGGAGGATGCCAATTAATTTAGTTTTTATGGAATCAGTTTTATTTATGAAGAATCCCATAAAGTCAGTACTGCTAAGAGCTAAGGGAATGGATGGATCAACAGAGCTATGACTCTGTGTAAGTTTGGCAACTGTACTGAAGAGAAATCTAGGATTATTTTTATTCTCCTCAATTAATGATGAAAGATATGCTGCTCTAACTCTGCGAAGGGTCTTTCTATACAACATTAGACTGTCCCTCCAGATTAAGTAGGATTCATCTTGGTGTGTAGAGCGCCATTTTCTTGGTGTGTAGAGCGCCATTTTCTCTCCAATTTCCTAACATTGTGCTTCAAGGAACGCAGCTCTGAATTAAACCAGGGAGCCAGCTTCCTGTGAATAATCACCTTCTTTTTCAAGGGAACTATATCGTCTAATGCAGAACGCAATGAGGAAGTCACACCATTAACAAAGACATCTATTTGTGAATGGGAAGAAAACTATTACTGCCATCTGCAGGGCATTTCTGTGATACTGAGGATATTAAAAGGGGGACAGACTCTTTAAAGTTTGATGCAGCATTGTCCGATAAAGATCTACTATAATGGAACCCTCTTTTGGGGGTGGAGAACTCAGTTAGATTAAACTCAAATGTTAATAAAAAATTATCAGATAGGACAGGGTTGTGAGGAAATACTGTTACTTCTTCACAATTAATGCCATATGTCAGCACAAGGTCTAAAGTATGGAGCCAAGAGTGTGTCGGTTTATGCACATTTTGAGCAAAACCAATTGAATCTAGGATAGTTTTAAAGGCTACGCTAAGGTTATCATGTTCTGTGTCAACATGAATGTTAAAATCACCCACTATAATAACCATGTCAGTGTTTAACACCAAATCAGATAAGAAGTCTGACAACTGATCTAAGAAACTGAGTGTAAGGACCTGGTGGACGATACATAACAACAAACAGAAGAGGTTTTATTGCATTGCAATTTGGATGAGGGAAACTGAGGGTTAAATGTTCAAAAGAACTGTAGTTATTTATTGGCCTGGGACTAATTAATAAATCAGACTGAAACATGCGGCTAAACATGTCATCACTGGTCAGATCAGGCAGGGGACCAGAGAAAATTACAGAGTCCGACATTGTTTTAGCAAACTTACACACCGAAGCAACACCAACTTTAGTGACCTCCGATCGGCGTGACCATCATCACCGCCAGCGTGTATTTACGCTTATCCTTAGCCAGCAGTTTCAGGTAAGATTCTATGTCGCCCGTTCTGGCCCCTGGCAGGCATTTGACTATGGTCCCTGGTGTCTCTAGTGCCACGTTTCTGACTATTGAGCTGCCAATAACCAGGGTCGGCTTCTCAGCGAGTGTGTCGCTGGGTGGGGAAAATTTGTTAGAAACGCAGACGGGTTGGTGGTGACCTTGGGGCTGAAATCTAGAGCTATGCTTCCTACGAATCGTCACTGGAGGACCGCTACGTGAAGTTACTCTATGTGGCTCCGCACTAGCAAAGGGGCGGCTATCAGCTGGTTTTTCAACAGCACAAAGCCGGGTCTCCAATTCTGACACCCTCGCCTCCAAAGCTACAAAAACACTACATTTATTACAAGTACCATTATTACTAAAGGAGGCAGAGGAATAACTAAGCATCTGACACAGAGAGTAGGAGATAGGTGGATAGACAGAGACGGAGAAGCTGAAGTAATAGTAATATTACTTCAGCTATAATAGAGAAGGAGCCATTGTTGAGCTAAAGCTAGGCTAGGCTAAAGTTAGGCTAGTGCACTCTTAACACGCCAAAAAAGCAAACCGTGTGAAACACGAGGAGTTCCCAAGCGTGATGTGCAGCAACAGAAAATGTTTTAAAAGTGCTTATGTGTTAAAAACAGATGTTACAGCAAAGACATTAAAGATAAAAGTGAGAGAGTCTGGAGCAACAGTCCGCAATTCACACTGTGACAATAGGAAGTGACACAATACGCCTTGCCACATACCGCAAACATCTTCCTCTTTTTAACTTATTTGTATCATGTTCATTTGATGCTCAGTTTTTCTGTTTTACGGACTTTTACTGTGAAGCTCTTGGTGATTTCATCTTTGAAAACTGCTGGATGAATATTTCCTTCCTTCCTAATTGTTCTGGTTCCTCCACAGAGTGGACCAGCAGAACTCAGAGGTTCCCAGAGGTCCGTCTGCCCGGCAGCATCAAATCCACCTGGACTCCATATTTATGGTCTGTACATGTACAACAACTACTTTTCCATCGGTTCTGTTCAGTCGTCTCCATGCTGGACTTAGTGGACCAGTGGACCGTCAGTCTGTCCAACATGGTTCTGATGTTTGGATCCATGATCTCAGTCTGATTTGTCCTTCATTTATTATTCTGTTCCAGCTGCTGGAGGACAACATTGTCACTTTTGTGAAGAAGGAGCTGAAGAAGATCCAGAAGGTTCTGAATCCAGATGACCCAGACTGCTCAGAGAGTCAGAGAGATGATGAGGAGGTGTTGGAAGGTGAGGATGAAGAGCAGAGGAGGAGCAGCAGAGAGGCACTGATGAAGATTACCCTAATCTTCCTGAGGAGAATGAAGCAGAAGGAGCTGGCTGACTGTCTGCAGAGCAGTAAGAGGATTTCTACAAAGATTTAACCTGATGGATAAATCACACATTTACTGATGTCTGAAGAGATGGAATCACATTTATTCACATCATCTTCAGAAGATCATTTGGTTTCCTTCCTAAATTACCTTTTTGTGTTAATTTAGAACATCTTGCTGCAGTTTGTCAACATCAACTTAAATCTGGTCTGAAGGAGAAGTTCCAGTGTGTGTTTGAGGGGATCGCTAAAGCAGGAAGTCCAACCCTTCTGAACCAGATCTACACAGAGCTCTACATCACAGAGGGAGGGACTGGAGAGGTCAATGATGAACATGAGGTCAGACAGATTGAAACAGCATCCAGGAAACCACACAGACCAGAAACAACCATCAGACAAGAAGACATCTTTAAAGTCCCACCTGGAAGAGATCAACCAATCAGAACAGTGATGACAAAGGGAGTGGCTGGCATTGGGAAAACAGTCTTTACCCAGAAGTTCACTCTGGACTGGGCTGAAGACAATGCCCACCAGAACATCCACTTCATATTTCCATTCACCTTCAGAGAGCTGAATGTGATGAAAGAGAAAAAGTTCAGCTTGGTGGACCTAGTTCATCACTTCTTTACTGAAACCAAAGGAATCTGCAGCTTTGAACACTTTCAGGTTCTGTTCATCTTTGATGGTCTGGATGAGAGTCGACTTCCTCTGGACTTCCAGAACCAGGAGATCCTGACTATTGCTACAAGTCCACCTCAGTGGATGTTTCT